>NC_030444.2:1908804-1913804 GCF_001660625.3 Ictalurus punctatus
ATAATAATAATAATAATAATAATAATAATAAGGCGTATTTATCTTTATTTATTTAAATAAATGTATTGAAAACGTTCGAGTAGAGTAGAAAAACTACTTTTTATTAGTATTTTACTCAGAGTCCTGACAGGGACTCAGAGCGCACGAGCGTACTTAGCAGCGCGTACAAATCGAGCGCGTGGAGTGGCAGCGTGCGTGCGCGCGGGTCGCCATGGTTACGGGTGAACACGCGCACTCGCGTACAAAGTAGAACGCTTTTAAAAACAACAACAACAACAACAACAACTAGTAAAACTAGTAAAACATGCGCGCGCGCGGATTGTCAGTTAATAAACCTGGCAAACTGGGGAGTTTTAAGGGTTTTAATCGACGTTTAAGAGCTAAAACACCGTAACTACACTGACCCAACACTGCCCAATCGATACTACAGAATAGAAATGAATAGATACATCAATAAAATAGCTAATAAACAACTCAGTGGTATAGAAGCTGAGTATTTCAGGCTTCCGGTCAGTCAGAAGTCTGAAGATAATGCTTTAATAGTACACGCCTCCGTCGGAGACGCTAGCGTTCCGAGAAAGAAGTTATATATATATGTATATATATATAAATATATGAAATCTAGGTGATTAGAGGTTTCTGAGAAACGAGTAAGAGTGTTACTCACATGCGGGTGACAGTGTGGCGCGGGTCCTGCGCGGTGTTTTTATAAACCAGAAGCAGAGAAGGAGGAGGAAGAGACAGAGCTGTGTTACAGCGAGCTCCGGGTTACTGTCCTGAAGTCCTGAAGTATGAAATCAAAAACTTCACTAAGCGCTGCGACTTTCCTCTTCTCCACTACATGACGGTACGGGCGGGGCGAGGGGCGGGGCGAGGGGAGGGGTAGTGGTGGGGGGATGGGCGGAGCTGGGTGGGACTGGAGGGTGCGGGGTGGGTGTGTCTCTTCACTTCTCCCCGGACAGGAAGGAAGGAAAGAAAAATAAAGCGAACAGGGTGTGGATGCTTTCTGTCTGTCTGTCTCTCTGTCTGTCTGTCTCTCTGTCTGTGTTTCTCTTTCCCTCTCTTTGTCTCTCTGTGTTTCTCTTTCCCTCTCTCTGTCTCTCTGTCTGTCTGTGTTTCTCTTTCCCTCTCTCTGACTCTCTCTCTCTGTCTGTTTGCCTGTCTCTCTCTTTCGGTGTGTCTGTCTCTCTGTCTCTCTCTCTTTCTGTCTCTCTCTCTCTCTTTCTGTCTCTCTCACTTTCTGTCTCTCTCTCTCGCTCACCTTCTGTCTATCTGTCTCTCTCTCACTTTCTGTCTGTCTGTCTCTCTCTCCCAATGTCTGTCTATCTGTCTCTCTCTCACGTTCTGTCTGACTCTCACTTTCTGTCTGTCTCTCTCCCTCTCTGTCTGTCTCTCTCCCTCCCTCTCTCAATGTCTGTGTATCTGTCTCTCCCTCACTTTCTGTCTGTCTGTCTCTCTTTCTCAATGTCTGTCTCTCCGTCACTTTCTGTCTATCGGTCTCTCTCTCACTTTCTGTCTGTCTGTCTCACTCAATGCCTGTCTGTCTCTCTCTCTCCCTCCCTCTCTCAATGTCTGTCTCTCCGTCACTTTCTGTCTGTCTGTCTCACTCAATGCCTGTCTGTCTGTGTCTCTCTCACTTTCTGTCTGTCTCTCTCTCTCTCTCTCTCTCTCTCTCTCTCAATGTCTGTCTCTCTGTCTGTCTCCCTCTCTCTCAATTTCTGTCTGTCTGTCTGTCTCTCTCTCCTCTCTTCTAACATTTCTCAGTCGTTGAATAAGTTGAATTATACCTATAGCTGCGCGTGTCTCTGCAAGCGGACTTGTTCGGTCACAAAGACGTTTCTGCGTAATTCACCGGGGCCTTAATTAGTTTCACAGAAGCGGGGGAGTCTTCTGTGTCTCTGTCTCTCTCTCTCTTTCTGTCTCTCTTTCTCTCTCTCACTTTCTGTCTCTCTCTCTCGCTCACCTTCTGTCTATCTGTCTCTCTCTCACTTTCTGTCTGTCTGTCTCTCTCTCCCAATGTCTGTCTATCTGTCTCTCACGTTCTGTCTGACTCTCACTTTCTGTCTGTCTCTCTCCCTCTCTGTCTGTCTCTCTCCCTCCCTCTCTCAATGTCTGTCTATCTGTCTCTCCCTCACTTTCTGTCTGTCTGTCTCTCTTTCTCAATGTCTGTCTCTCCGTCACTTTCTGTCTATCGGTCTCTCTCTCACTTTCTGTCTGTCTGTCTCACTCAATGCCTGTCTGTCTCTCTCTCTCCCTCCCTCTCTCAATGTCTGTCTCTCCGTCACTTTCTGTCTGTCTGTCTCACTCAATGCCTGTCTGTCTGTGTCTCTCTCACTTTCTGTCTGTCTCTCTCTCCCTCTCTCTCTCTCTCAATTTCTGTCTGTCTGTCTGTCTCTCTCTCCTCTCTTCTAACATTTCTCAGTCCACTAGTCGTTGAATAAGTTGAATTATACCTATAGCTGCGCGTGTCTCTGCAAGCGGACTTGTTCGGTCACAAAGACGTTTCTGCGTAATTCACCGGGGCCTTAATTAGTTTCACAGAAGCGGGGGAGTCTTCTGTGTCTCTGTCTCTCTCTCTCTTTCTGTCTCTCTCTCTTTCTCTTTCTGTCTCTCTCTCTCTCTCTCTCACTTTCCGCCTCTCTCTCTCTCGCTCACCTTCTGTCTATCTGTCTCTCTCTCACTTTCTGTCTGTCTGTCTCTCTCTCCCAATGTCTGTCTATCTGTCTCTCTCTCACGTTCTGTCTGACTCTCACCTTCTGTCTATCTGTCTCTCTCTCACGTTCTGTCTGACTCTCACTTTCTGTCTGTCTCTCTCCCTCTCTGTCTGTCTCTCTCCCTCCCTCTCTCAATGTCTGTCTATCTGTCTCTCCCTCACTTTCTGTCTGTCTGTCTCTCTTTCTCAATGTCTGTCCCCCCCGTCACTTTCTGTCTATCAGTCTCTCTCTCACTTTCTGTCTGTCTGTCTCACTCAATGCCTGTCTGTCTCTCTCCCTCCCTCCCTCTCTCAATGTCTGTCTCTCCGTCACTTTCTGTCTGTCTGTCTCACTCAATGCCTGTCTGTCTGTCTCTCTCTCCCTCTCTCTCTCTCTCAATTTCTGTCTGTCTGTCTGTCTCTCTCACTTTCTGTCTGTCTCTCTCTCCCCCTCTCTCTCTCTCAATGTCTGTCTCTCTGTCTGTCTCCCTCTCTCTCAATTTCTGTCTGTCTGTCTGTCTGTCTCTCCTCTCTTCTAACATTTCTCAGTCCACTAGTCATTGAATAAGTTGAATTATACCTATAGCTGCGCGTGTCTCTGCAAGCGGACTTGTTCGGTCACAAAGACGTTTCTGCGTAATTCACCGGGGCCTTAATTAGTTTCACAGAAGCGGGGGAGAGAAAATTCCTACACTCTGCAGTTCACAGGGTTCCCGAGTCACACCTGCGAGCTTCCACTGGGAGTCTGTGGAGAGGTGGAGAGGTGCGACTTGCACGGGTAAGCGCGTCAGAACGGAGGCGGAAACGGGTGAGGAGTGCGGTCGCGGCGCTTTGAGACAGATTTTGGGCGAAATACGGTTCAAAAAAAACGGAGAGGTGGGAAAAAAAAAGAACGTGAAAATATCCCCACACTTCCAAAAATCCGACGTGGGCCAGTGATTTAGCTAGCTAGCTCCCCAAACAGCCTGAGAATAAAGCACGCTAATTCTCCTCGGCAGAACGATGCAACACGATGCTACCACCCGCATGCTTCGCTGAGCGGGCTCTCGTCAAACGCAAAGCCAAAAACTTCATCATCCGGAGCGGACAACCTTTTCCTGCGTGCTTGCCGAGTCTCCAACATGCCTCCGGGCAAACATATCACTCTTTATTTTTCTTCTTCTTTTTCCCTCCTCACCACTCTTCCACGAAGACGAGCGCTGCGCCGCGGCGCGTCCGGGCTGTCGCACGTCTCCGGAAGCGGACGCTTATCTGCATAAAATCCATTTTGTACAACATTTGTGAAGGAGATTTATGCTAAAGGTGATGCCATATTGTGTCATCTCCAACAACACACACACAAACACACACACACAAACACACACACAAACACACATCAGCGACAAGTACAGTCATGCACATATAGACGCACCCAGAGACGTAAACACACCCGCTCATACTTCACACGCCCTCTGCACTTATATCTTTCAACGCAATTTTCTTTGAACTTGTTCATATACATCTCACACACACACACACACACACACACACACACACACAGCTACATATATATGCTTACACACAATGCATTTTATGGCTTAATAGGAACAGTGCCAAAAGGGTGTGGACCTGCCTGGTAGCACTCGAACAAATCGCACACCCGTGTGCGTGTGTGTGTGTGCGTGTGTGTGTGCGTGTGTGTGTGTGCGTGTGTGTGTTATTATCCTTTATTATACTGTGTATGTGGATTAGGCACTTACATAAGCAAAAGGAATGTGACGTCATCTCCAGCGAGACCTTCTGAAAGGCGAAGTGTGTACACGGTGCTGCTGTTTCAGGTTTCTTATTAAAACTCACCGTGAGTGAAAACATCGCACAACGAAGCAGGAAAAACGTTTACAGTTTGGTTTCACGGCACGTAGGCGCGTTAAAACAAAACGTTAATGTTCAATATCCAGTTCAAAAGGTCTTTATATGATCAATAATAACATGATGTTCTCTAATAAACTGCCTTCATAACTTCTTTTCTCACATCCTCTGAAAATATATATATAATAATAACAAAAATAATAATAATAATAATAATAATAATAACTGAATGACTCTTGGAAAAAATATATATATTTTCAGTTTATTTTCTGTTGCCTGGATAGTTGTATTTTTTTAATAAGTAAATTAGTTTCTAGATGAATAATTCGAAAACTACGGGGGGATGCAAACTTTCGCACTAAAGTGAATCTTTTCATTAATATAAGTTTTACATTGTGTGAAGAACAAAAAGGTCATTACTGACGGGGCTGCGTACAAGAGATTTCCTTTCAGTTTGAAT
>NC_030444.2:1916304-1918804 GCF_001660625.3 Ictalurus punctatus
AACAGCGAAGAAATGAAACAAATCACACACGACGAGGGGCGGAGACAAGACCAGGAAGAGAAAACACCGACGAGGAAGTGTCCGATCTGATCCGACACGCAAAACGCTCCAAAATATTTGAACGATTTCATTTAGTAACTCCGCCCATAAGACCGACTGAACAAGAAAACAACAATAGAAACCTTTACAGAAATTCTAATGGAATCCATTACAAATACCATTACAAACTATCAGCTAACCATTAAAACCATTACCACTAGACATAACATGCCATCAGTAGAAGGCAACAACTTACCAGTAGAGACCCACAGGGACCGTTACAGTTTCTGTTAAAACCAATACAATTCCCATTAAAACCATTACAAATTCTGACAGGGTTTCTATTGGGGGGGTTTTTTCCAGCAGGGACGGCTTGGTGCTTACTGTCAAAAAACCCCCAAAAAACCTTACACACACACACACACACACACACACACACACACACACACACACCATCTTAGATAAAGATATCTCTATCTGAATTAGGAATAGGAATTTTGAAACATTCTTTGGGGTGCCAATAATTTCGCTCCCCACATTTTTTTTGTGGAGATCTGTTCTAATGAAACGATCACGGTGTTCATTTCGTACAGCGGTTGGTAACGCGTTCTGCTGAAGGGTGCCAAAAGTTCTACTATAGAGCCTGCTATAGGCCGACGCACTCCCGCCGAGCCGGTTCTTCACAGTTTAAAGATGCTGCTAATTGGTTGTCGCTTGCCACGCCCCACACACCTACCGCCCCGCCCCTTCCACCCCCCTCCTCTAATCCCGAACAACATGTTCGGACGATGCGGAAAGTCGTTGTATTTTTAGCGAAGGTCAGGGGAGTTGCATATTTTCTGTATTTGTAATTTTATTTCATAATATTTTATTATTATCTGTTATTTATTTATTTATTATTATTATTATTTTGCCATTAAGGTATCGCTGATTAGTTTGGGATCGTCTCGGTGTTAAAACCACGCACAGGCGTACAGCTGTAGGTGAAGAAAGAGGAAAAAATAGCGGACTCGGCACGTAGCCCTGTGGGACACCGGTGCTCCGTCCGGACGCGTCGATTCGTCTCATATGGAGAGGTGCTGATGCGAAGGTCACGAACAGATCCGGAGGCTATCCCTTGAACCGAGGACCGTGTTACTGCGAGGCACGTGCAGATTCTCGGCGGTAGCAGCAGTTAGATTTCTTCAGATTTTCCGATAAGTGTACATGTGGATCAGATAAGAGCGTAAGCCGTAGATAACGACCCGTGGGTGACGTTACGATTCTTTATGCTGTACACGCTAGGCTGGTTTCGTAATCACGGGGAAAAAAAACACCCCGTGTAAGACGCGGAATGCAAACCGGCTTAAAAACAAAACAGCGCTCTCAAGCCAGTCAACATCAGCGCTCCTGATAATCCTCAGGATCGCGCTACGCCCTCACCGCACGTGTCGCCAAATCCGCTTGCGCGCGTGGTGTTTGAACCGGCGTGGCGGAACAACGCTGATGTAATCCTCAGACATCACATCTGACACGACATCTACCCACACACCCGCATTCCTGCGCGAACGATAACCCGGCGCTGGGTTTCGCAGAGTGAAGTCATAGATTTACAAGTGATTCGCTTGCATTGCGATTAATGTTAGCGTGCGTCTAACGCGGGCGGGTCGATCCCGGAAAGCACCCGTTATGAACGGACGGTTAACAAACCGTCATCGCAGACGGATACGAGCGCGCTTATTAACGTATCAGCGGGTGTGTGAAACACGGACAGGAACCCGGCCTGCAAAAAAAAACCCGTCTGAAAGTCGGAGGACCGTTTTTGATTGTACCCATAGCTGATAATTACGCGTTTAACGCGAGGCATCCGTATTCAGGTTTAAACCGCGAGTGGGCGTGGCCTAAATATAATAACATTAATCACTATGCCTATACCTAGAATCCTTACTGCTAACGGACTGTACGTAAAGATAAAAAAAAAAACCTCCGGGGCACTATTGGTTCCATTCCCGAGCGTCACGTGACACACGGTCCAGCGTTTTTATTTCCCGGGTCAGAATATTGCCGTCTCCACGGGTCTTTCGCGTTCATGTCTCATCGCCCCATATAGAGGACGTCCGGACGTATGGTTAACCGGCAGCGTTAGCCGTAAATCCAGTTTAAGACTGAGATCAAAGGTCAGGTATATCACCGGTGATAATGACCGTGAAGCCAGCTCATAAAGTCACGCCGGAACTCGTTCGGTGCTATCTCTAGACCGAGACTTTGGAATTATAATCTTTTATCTGGTCAATTCTATTTATTAAATAAACAGAGCCGTAAAAAGTTCTCACCCTCAATAAAGTCGAAGTGGATCAAACGTTATAACTTTCCATTCCTGGGGCTTGCGTAGCGTAGACGTCTTACGCAGACTCGAAGACGTCTGGACGGTGTCGGGTCGGGCGATCGGTGGTCGTCTCAGATGGATGTCCGGAGGACGCGT
>NC_030444.2:1923804-1953804 GCF_001660625.3 Ictalurus punctatus
GTGAGTGTATATAATGTGAACGCGAGAGTGTATAGTGTGGATGCGAGAGTGTATAGTGTGGATGCAAGAGTGTATAGTGTGGATGTGAGAGTGTATAGTGTATGCGACTGTATATAATGTGGATGCGAGACTGTATAATGTGAATGCGAGAGTGTATAGTGTGGATGCGAGAGTGTATAGTGTGGATGCGAGAGTGTATAGTGGATGCGAGAGTGTATAGTGGATGCGAGAGTGTATAGTGTGGATGCGACAGTGTATAATGTGGATGCGAGAGTGTATAGTGGATGCGAGAGTGTATAATGTGGATGCGAGAGTGTATAATGTGGATGCGAGAGTGTATAGTGGATGCGAGAGTGTATAATGTGGATGCGAGAGTCTATAATGTGGATGCGAGAGTGTATAGTGGATGCGAGAGTGTATAATGTGGATGCGAGAGTGTATAGTGGATGCGAGAGTGTATAATGTGGATGCGAGAGTGTATAGTGGATGCGAGAGTATATAATGTGGATGCGAGAGTGTATAATGTGGATGCGAGAGTGTATAGTGGATGCGAGAGTGTATAATGTGGATGCGAGAGTGTATAGTGGATGCGAGAGTATATAATGTGGATGCGAGAGTGTATAATGTGGATGCGAGAGTGTATAGTGGATGCGAGAGTGTATAATGTGGATGCGAGAGTGTATAATATGGATGCGAGAGTGTACAGTGTGGATGCGAGAGTGTATAATGTGGATGCGAGAGTGTACAGTGTGGATGCGAGAGTGTATAATGTGGATGCGAGAGTGTATAATGTGGATGCGAGAGTGTATAGTGGATGCGAGAGTGTATAATGTGGATGCGAGAGTGTATAATGTGGATGCGAGAGTGTATAGTGGATGCGAGAGTGTATAATGTGGATGCGAGAGTGTATAGTGGATGCGAGAGTATATAATGTGGATGCGAGAGTGTATAATGTGGATGCGAGAGTGTATAGTGGATGCGAGAGTGTATAATGTGGATGCGAGAGTGTATAATATGGATGCGAGAGTGTACAGTGTGGATGCGAGAGTGTATAATGTGGATGCGAGAGTGTACAGTGTGGATGCGAGAGTGTATAATGTGGATGCGAGAGTGTATAATGTGGATGCGAGAGTGTATAGTGGATGCGAGAGTGTATAATGTGGATGCGAGAGTGTATAATGTGGATGCGAGAGTGTATAGTGGATGCGAGAGTGTATAATGTGGATGCGAGAGTGTATAGTGGATGCGAGAGTATATAATGTGGATGCGAGAGTGTATAGTGGATGCGAGAGTGTATAATATGGATGCGAGAGTGTACAGTGTGGATGCGAGAGTGTATAATGTGGATGCGAGAGTGTACAGTGTGGATGCGAGAGTGTATAATGTGGATGCGAGAGTGTATAATGTGGATGCGAGAGTGTATAGTGGATGCGAGAGTGTATAATGTGGATGCGAGAGTGTATAATGTGGATGCGAGAGTGTACAATGTGGATGCGAGAGTGTATAGTGGATGCGAGAGTGTATACTGTGGGAGCATTTTATTTTTTGTGAGAGCCTTTTCTGATTGTGAGAGCGTCTTACGTAAATGCGAGCGCATTTTATATGACTATCAGCATTTCCGTGCGATGAACGCACTGTGTTTCAGCGGGCAGACAGTTTGTGGACGTGAACGTGTTTTGTGATGCACGTGAACGTGAATATACGTGGTCGGGTCGTGATCAGGTGACGGGGTAGGTCTCGTGTTCGGAGCGCGTGGCTTCCCAGTGAGATCTCTTAAACAGCTCGAGAGGCGGCTGGGTTTTTAAATGTAGAGTTAATTCGGTAAAAATCTTCGTGTAATCGGACGCGGGCTTGTGAAGGATTTCCTTCTTTACTCCTCTGGAATTCATTCGTAGCTCCTTTAACAAACATTTCCAAAGCCAACATTAAGCATTAACCCCAGACTTGGCAGGCATGCGGGTGTTAGTTTACATATCGACCCCTCCCTTGGCGCAGGTAGGTCATGTGACCAACACCAGCACAGCGGACCAATCGTTATATAAAAGGTCAAGAGGAAAACACACAGTCATGTATTTACCCAGAAGCTTTCCACCCCGTTCCGTTACACCCATTCGGAGTGCAAGAGCTATTTTTATAACTGGTTTATGGTTCTGATGTAATGACTGCTGATTAAGAGCCTGAAAGACGAGACACACTTGATTTGCTTTTGCTCTGGAATAATGATCTTTTTATATCATCAAGCCTTTATTTATACATGACGTCCTTCAGACTCACGGGTGTGAGTCATTATAAAAGGATTCGGTTTGTTTAGTGTTTAGGCTCAAGATGTGCTGTAATCCTCTCCACTCCGCTCGTAGCTAATGTGAATTATGAATAACGTTCCCCTGGTTGAATGTTTGCAATTTAAAAAAAACAAAAAAAACGCAGACAAAGGATGAGTTCAGCTACAAATGACATTTACCCAGTAGCGCTGAAATGTAGCGAATGTGCTTGCTCATACAAATAGATTAGAAAAAAATAATGATAAATAATAATCTCGAGTGAACTGTATTATTATTCCTCTTAATGAAAAGTCACATGATCTTCCATTACTAGTTTATTTTTACACACGATTCATTTATTGTCAGGTGATTTTTAAACGATTCATTTTTTTCCATGGGATTTTTACTAATGATTCATTTACGATTCATGTGAATCTTAGATGCGTTTATGATTTATTTTATTTAAAATTTATTTTCATGTCATTTTGTACACAGGATTAATTTATGATTCATTTACTTTTAGATATGACTCCTTAAAAATGATTCATCGGATTTTTTTTTTTTTTACACGATTATTTTACAATTCATTTATTTTGGTGTGATCCCCCCCATGATTAATTTATAATTAATTTGCTTTCATGCAATCCGTACACAATTCATTTACTTTTTACGTGATCCGTACAAATGATTCATTTCTTTAATATGATTTGCACACGATTGCTTTATGATTCACTTATTTTTATGTGATTCATTCGTACACATGATTCATTTGTGATTCATTTATTTTAATGTGATTCGTACATGATTCATTTCTTTTAATATGATTTGTACACGACTCATTTACGATTCACTTATTTTAATGTGATTTGTACACACGATTCATTTCTTTTAAAACGATTTTGTACACGTTCATTTACGATTCACTTTTTATGTGATTCATTCCTACACATGATTCATTTGTGATTCATTTATTTGAAATGTGATTCATACACACGATTCAATTCTTTGAGTATGATTTGTACACACGATTCATTTACGATTCCTTTATTTTCATGTGATTCATTCGTACACGATTCATTTGCGAGTCGCTTATTTTTATGCGATTCGTACACGATTCGTTTACAAATCACTTCTTCGCACGTGTGGTTTGTACAAATGATCCATTTACATTCCCATGACGTCACGTGTTTAGTTCACATTCCAGAGGATAACATTTTGAAATACATCTTCAACGTGGTCATGTATTATACACAATCACACATGAAATGTGTGTGATCTTTTCGTCAAATTGCTCCAATAATACAACCCCTCGTCATGCGTTAGGCCACGCCCCCTAACCTGAATCTGACACTAGTTCTGAGGAAAGCGATTCAGCTTCCAAATAGTGCTTGGATTGTTTTTAGCTCGAGGGCGTCCTTTCGTCTGTGAACTGGTGCATGAACGATGCTGGTTGCTGTAGCCGAGATGTAAAGTAGAACAAAATATACAACAGTTCGGTGATGTAAATAGTGAACATTGTCTCATGATATCTCTCCATCTGTAAGTTTTAGATCAGGGCCAAAAACAGAAAGGGAGGGCCAGAGAGGAGGGGGTGGGTCAGGCGCCACGTTTCGGGTGGGGCCATGGCGTCCTGCCAAGGCATGTTACTGAACTGAAACACACACACACACATTCTCATTTTTTAACGTACCAAAAGGCCTTTCAGGATGGGCTGGAGCAACAAGGGAGGTTTGGGTGTGCCATGATAAGAACACTGTCTGTGTGTGTGTTATACATTTCCTCTGTGCTTCCTGACTATCTCCTATGTGTGTGTGTGTGTGGTTATTAAAACTCACTGTTTTAGATAGACACCGTGCCTAAAATATTGCTCCAAATTAAAAAACACACCCCTCGGTCTCCTCATACGCTACGTATGCACCCTTTTATAATCGAATAATCCTCATGCGTCATCGTTCGCTTCGATAGAAAGTGACGACGCGGCACAAGTCCCGAAGAGCATGCGCGATGTGGGGGTTTTATATATGACGTAGAGACGCTTTAATATCACCTACTCATTACCATGAATGTTATTCTCTGTGGATGGAAAAACACTCCACGTTGAGTGAGAGAGGAAAGCGAGTGATTAATACGAAAGGAATTGAACCCAAAAGCAACAATTTCACGATCAACAGGTTCGTTCGAAAGCCGTGTTGTAAGAGGAAACAAGCTAAGGAAGTGAAACGTATCGCACGACACGATACCAACTCTATTGTTTAGGCCCGAGCCTCACCCTCGCATCTCGCCTGGATATCGTACGAGATATCGACAACGACCGTCCCGTGTCCGTTAAAACATCCTGAAAACGTGTCTTTTTCCTCGCTAGCGTTCCCTCCTGGTTGCTCGGGTCTAACCTGGACTACATCCGGATTTCTGTAAAACTGCTTCGTGACTATCGGGCGTCCGCGGTTAAAAAAAACACTATTCAAATAAAATAAAACTGAATTGAATTAGATATGGGAAGAACAAAGTGGTTAGAATGCAAAGAAGGTTTACATTGAAGTGTAAAGAACAGAAGCATGTCAGGTATGCAAGCGCTTCCCGGAACGAGCTGAACGAAAGCAGGGACGCCAAAAATGCAACTGTTGGTACACGCATCAGCAGTTCTACTGAACGAGGAGACGACGGGGCTCGGCGATGAGGAGTACGCATGCCGTACATGCTGCCACGCTACCCTCATGCATACGTGCCGGTTTTTCAATAACAATGGCAGCCATGGAGAAAATGATCAACTTAATCCTGCTCATCCTGGATCCTCCTGTCTGACCAGTTCCAGTGTACAACTGGCAATAGTGAAAGAAAAAAAAACAAAAAAACACCAGGAAACAAAAGGACTGACGTTATTCACACCTCCGAAGTGTGTGTGTGTGTGTGTGTGTTGGAGAAAGTTGACGAACTTCAGTAACGAACAAGTGACAATTTTGACGAAAGGCCAACAAACTCCCACGTCGCAAGAAGTATCGTCTGTTCGTTCTCCCAAGTCACAACATCAACACGTCACCTGACCTTTCCTGAGGATGACTCTGAACAAGCCACAGCGCTTACGGGATCATTTAAAAAGGTCCGAGAGCTTGGTAGAGGTTATTTGAGAGCGCAAAGCTCTTGGGGTGCACAAACTTTTACATGGTGTCGCTCCTCCCCCCACCCCACAACTCTAAAATTGTAAAAAAAATAAAATAAAATAAAAATTTTTTTTACAAAAATAAATCAGTTCATCTTCTACTCACCAGGGGGGTGCACAAACTTTCGCATGCCACTGTAGTTATTATTAGTGTTTTCTTATTAACAATAATTGTGTGTTCCATTTACACAATATTAAAAAGCATCGCTATTTCCTCCCACACTTACTCATTACCCTCAACTCTTTCACACACACACACTTCACTTCTCAATTAGCAGCTTGTAAATTTGTTCAGACATGACAAGATTTACAATTTACAGCTAATTTGCCTTGGGGGAGAACATTTCTTCCATGAAGTACGGATGCAAATCCATAAACTTTCACTTCCGCGTGTGAGAACGTTTTCATAGATTGGTGGGGACCTATTGATTAAAGCAATATCAGACCGTTTGGAGACTTTGTGAGGACCGGTCCCCACTTTCCCACCAAAAACGTTTATTTGAAAAACTAAGAGAGACAAAAGGGTCAGGGTTAGATTTAGGTGTTTTGCACAGCATTGATAATGACGTCACGTCCTCATAAGCTCATGAGGTCCTCATAAGGTTCGACAGAAGGTCCTCATAAGGACAAAGATAAGAAGAAAAAGTGTGTGTAAGAATCAGATGAGCAGAAGGGTGTGTGTTAGTGTCACCGTACCGAGTTTTAAACAAGTTCCTTTCAGGTTTGGTCAGTACTGACGGCTTTTAAAAGGAAAAAGCTCTTACATGTGCGTTCGGGTTCGGGGTCACGGATTCCTAACTGTTCACATTCGCACGCGGACAACAAAATAAATCTTTACGATGATCATTAGTAAAAATCAAACCTCTCTCATCATGGTGAAGGACAAAGTTTAGAAACGACGTCGTGCACACACACACTGGAACGTTCCAGAAGAACATACCCGGGAGCGCAGAATGCTGTCCACAGGAGATTTATTTTTCTTTGGTCTTCTTTTCTTCTCGGGTCGTTCGATTGCTCCGCCGTCGTCCATCCTGCCGTCTAATCCTCCGTGAGCGTCTGTCAGAACAGTTCGCCTTGCACAACTCTCTCCCTTTCTCTCTAAACCCCCCCCACACACACACACACACGACACATTCGACAGCGTTCAACATTGCTTTAATGTCTTTGGTTCATTCAGTGTTGACAAATTTATACACACAGAAAAAAAACTCGATCCAGACATGACGCAATAACCAAACGATACGATGCTAACCGGTGTCCGCTGGCTTTCACCGACTGTTAGCTACTTTAGCACCACGTGTGTGTGTGTGTGTGTGTGGTGCAAGGTAAAGTTGCTTTCAGGTTCTTTTCAGAACCTAGCGTTTTGTTCTAACGTTGCGCGTGCGATATTTTAAGGGTCCTCAGGTCCCACTGCACTCCACTACAGAGGAGGGGATGAAGTCCGTGCCGTTTCCGAACATTTCTCGACTTTATACAGATCGAAACGCTGCTTCGGCTCAACTGGCATTTTTCTGGCCCGGAAATTAGCCCCGCCTCTCAGTCTGAACAAAGCAGCGCTCACGCAGCTGCCTCTCTTTCTCGAAGAAAAGAAAGAAACACAAAAACACCAGCACGTGAGAAATTTGTAGGTTCAAAATCGTAGGTGGGTGTGGCGTGAGCTATTTATTTATTCATTTTTTTGTCACAGCTGCTAAAGAGGAACAGTGTTTTTGTTTTTTTTTCCTGGCCCTGAAATGAACCCTGCTTCTTGATCTGAACATATTTGCTCACACAGCTGCCTCTTTTCATGAGAACATTGTAGATTAAAATTGTAGATTTACAGTGGGCGTGGCTTGTTCGATTTGTTGTCGTCGTCGCAGTTGCTAAAGAGGAATTTTGGATTATTTTCTGGCCCTGAAATTATCCATCGGTTGCTCACACAACTGCCTCTTTTCCTCAAAAACAAAAACATGAGAACACAGTAGGTTAAAATCGTGGGTGGGAGTGGCTTGAAGAATTTTTTTTCTGGCCCTGAAATTAGCCTTGGTTCTCGAACGTATTTGCTCACACAGCTGCCTCTTTTCCTAAAAAAAAAAAACCCAACACAGTGAAAACATGGTTGGTTAAAAAGTTGTAGGTGGGTGTGGCTTTTTTTCGCAGCTGCTACAGATGAATCGTTAAAAAATGAAAAAAAAAAAAAAAAGTCCAGACCGCCCCTTTAATGAACGGTGTAGTGCTGGGTGAATTATCACAGGATAGTCAGGATTTATTCATCACGATACACTACACTGCTATAGAAACGTATTAGAACGATGTCCGACTCGAGAGCCGGACACCACGTATGGCCCGTGACCACGTGGCACTGTTCTGCTCATCGTCTGAACGTAGAGCAAAGAGACGCCGCGACTCATCTGGGAATACCGCGGTCTGGATCCGCAGACGGTTTTGGTGTGTCTGACTGAGGTGCATTGTGGGTATTGTTATGCAGGTGGACTCGTGTATCTTAAGGGCTGGGCGGTTTCATCTGAACCTGAACACCCACGTGGGATCCGTGTCTAGACAGAGGCGCGCTATAATGAGAGTAATTATGATGACAAAAAAAAAAAACACAACACTTTCATGTCTGGAGATCACGGCGATTGAAAAGAAAAGAAGAGTCATGAGCGTGTGCACATCTCACTCGTTTGTTTGGTGTTTTTGTTTGTTTATCGACGCTAAACAGCATACAGCAGTGCCTTTACAGGGAGTGAACACACAAGACAAAGGGTGCAAATACTTTATACACACACACACACACAGTGTGCGATTGTTCGGAGTGCGGCGCAGAGCCCATCAGTGCTGGTGTGTCATTGTTATGCCTTTAAAAAAAAAAAAAAAAAACACAAGGGTCCGCAGATCCAAAAGTCAGTGACCTTTGACCTTTAGGCACTTAAACTTCCCTGTGAGTGGGGAGAGAGAGAGAGAGAGACAGAGAGAGCAGGAGACAGAGAGAGACAGAGCGAGAGTGAGAGACTGAGAGAGAGAGAGAGAGAGAGAGAGAGAGAGAGAGGGAAACAGAGAGAGACAGAGCGAGAGAGATAGAGAGCGCGAGAGAGACATACACGCTCTATACTCATGAGTCTGTATCCTCTTCCTCTTGTCCCAGGGGATTAAAGGCGCATTAAACCTTACGCTAAGATATCGGAACGAGGCTCCGCCCACCAGCCTGGAGGCCACGAGTCGTCATTTCTCCTGAGGAGATGAAGGAGTGGACGAGGGCGGGGATTAGGGCGGAGCCGAGGTGTACTGGATGCCGTGGCTGGCGAGCAGAGTCTGGAGCTGGGTGACGGTGTGCTGCAGCTCCGAGTGCTCCTGCTGCAGGGACGTGAGCTCCACAGACAGCGACGCCTCGCTCTTCACCAAGCCTTCCACACGCGACTCCAGGAAACGGATCCTCGCGTGGGCCACCTGTGTGAGAGAGAGAGAGAGAGAGAGAGAGAGAGAGAGAGAGAGAGAGGGTATCAGCTCTTCATAAAGTGTTTTTGTGTAGATCCACACATGTATTTAAAAATGCATTTAAAAAAACTGACAGAGAACGAAAGACAAAGAGAGAGAGAGAGAGACAGACACACACACACACACACACACACACACACAGAGAGAGAGAGACACACACACACACAGAGAGAGAGAGTGTGGAGGAGGAGGAGGAGGAGGTTACGACTCAGGTGATCAGTTACCTGTACTTCCTCCAGCAGGTCGAGGTTTTGCTGGCGCAGGCTGCCGTTGGTCTTCTCCAGCTGAGCGGCGCGCTGTGATTGGCTGAGAGTGGACGGGCCGTCGAGGAGCTCGTCCTGGAGCACGTGGTACTCCACCTCGTACGCCTGAAGCTGCTTACTGATGTCCATCTCGAACACCTGCACGCTCACATACACACACACATTATACAGTCACTTCCAGTGTCCTTCATTACCAATTCTGCACATTGCAGAAATCGGCTTCTGACGCGTAGGCGGGGCTTCAAGATTTATTGCCACGCCCACAGAAAGCCAATGCAGATGCCCCGCCCCTGACCATCTCTTATGAGCTAATACTCTACATCTTACCTGACAAAACCCCATCTCAATTTCCATCCCATACTGTGAGGTGGCTTTGTTAGATTCACACACACACACACACACACACACACACACACACACACACACACGTGTACCTGGTTGATGGTTTTCTCCATCTGCACCAGTCCCAGGTTGGGCAGCGTGCTCTTAATGAAGTCCACTATGGACTCCAGATTGTCGTGTTGCAGAATCAGCGGCTTGTGGCTTCCCAGAAGACTTAGCGCCACCTTGAAGATGACCTCTGACCCCTGCAGGAACAGCATGTCTGAAAACACACACAAACACAGTCAAGTTTTTATATATATATATATATATATATATATATATATATATATATATATATATATATATATATATATATATATATATATATGGTGATTCGGACTTCACGCTAAACTGGAGGCTATAATCTTCCATCGCTTGTTAGCAACGTTAGCGTGGATGAAGAACTCAAGCGGGAGGAGATCTGCGTAAATCTGTGTACAGCAAGCCATCGCTTTATTTTACCACCTCATCGACTCCGGTGTTAAACTGCGAAGATGTAAACTGAGTGAGAAAGAATGTGTGTGTGTGTGTGTGTGTGTACTCTTATCTAAGTGCATAAAATGATGTCTTGGTACAAATGAGGGAGGTGTGTTCAGTATCTCTCACTCACACACACACACACACACACACACACAGATGTGAGTTTGTGATTAAACAACACTGTATAGGCATCAGTGACCGATTTTAACAGACAACTGACACCTGCATGAAGAGTCTCAGGGACCGAGACACACACACACAAAGACGGAGAGACACAGAAAAAGAAAGATAAAGAGACAGAGAGAGAAACACGGATACAGAGAGACACACAGAAAAAAAAAGAGAGAGACACAGATACAGACAGAGACACATACAAAGAGAGAGAGAGAGACCGTGAGAAAGAAAGAAAGCAATACAGACAGATACAGAGACGCACACAAAAAGACACAAATGGAGACTGAGAGCAACAAAAAGAAAGCGAGACGGAATGAGAGACACAGAATACGACACAAAGAAATAGACAGAGACCGAGAGAGACACATTCTCACACACACTGAATGTCGGTCTGTCTCTCTTTCTCTGAGACGGTCAGAGACACACACACACACACAGAAAGAAAAGAGACAGGAACCACAAACCCAGCTCCTGTAAATCTTATTATCTGTATTTGTAAAGCTTTATGACTCATGGTTATTCTCGGTGGAATAAACTGTGCTATAATTACTCTGATTACAGACGCGGACGTCTCGATAATCAGGTGTCAGGTGAAACAATCAGTAAGTAAAAGCGGTACACGCCTGAATCACGCTCCGGAATAATATATACATGATAGGAGGATAAAAGCTGCTGTGTAATTACACACATTAAGTGTTAATTACGCCAACATCAGCAGTTTTCTAACTCGTTTCTATCAAATTGCAATTTACTTCACTCTAACTCTTTCAGGGAACATAAACACTGTGTGCGTGTGGGGTGGAGGGGGGGGGGGGGGGGGGAGGGGTTGGTCGGGTGTTGGCGCTTTTCCATGGTAATGAAAGCTATATCTGCATTGATGTAATCACCTGCTACATCTTCTCTAGAAAAATACCAGCGCTGAAAAATGTATAAATAAATAAAAATGAAGATGCCAGACGGTTCTTTATAACCGGGCAGCGCTCCACGGCTGCTTCCTGGTCAGAGCGGAGTGAGATCGGGTTACATACGTGCCGAGCTCGGCAGCCATTTTGTTTCTAAATAAAAGCAAGTCGTCGGCGTGTAGCAGAAGGCTGTACGTCCGGCGCCAAGCTCCGCCCCCTTGTTCTCCGCCCCCTAATGTTTTGACGGTAGCGGACATTCTGAACTATTTGTTTAAGAAGGCTTAAACGTGAATCAAGATAAATTATTCCGCAAACGTACATTCTCCCATACGTTCGGTTATCCTTCGCTTCACGGCATGCGGGCGAGTCTTTACAAAGTGATCCGGGTATTTTCTCTGGAAGGTTCTGTCACCCGCATCACCTTCACATCATGTGCACCTCTGTGTAAACGCTAAACGCTGAAAACTGATATTTAAGACTTGGAAATCATTAATAACGCCATGAGTGTGTGACCGACGCTGAGGTGTGTGTGTGTGTGTGTGTGTGTGTGTGTGTGTGTGTGTGTGTGTGTACCAAAGACTCTGGCCACAAAACCCAGAGGGAAGTGTGAGGCGAAGGCGGTGAGGAACCACGGTGCAGCGTACAGACTCGGTCCGATCTCGTGCTGCTCCAGGTGACTGTACAGCTCTCTGTGATAGTCGTGCAGCAGCCGGGATAGCTGATACATCTGGATCTGAGAGAGAGAGAGAGAGAGAGAGAGAGAGAGAGAGAGAGAGACACACACACACAGTAAGAAAGAGAGACGTACACAGAGACAGAGGGGAACAGATAAAGGGAGAGACAGCAAGATAAAGTAAGAGAGACACACACAAAGAGAGAGACAGATGCAGAAAAAAAAAGAAAGACACAAACAAAAAGAGATACAGAGACAGAGAAAGAAAGAGAGACACATACAGATAAAGGGAGAGAGAGAGACATGAAGAGAAACATATGGAAAGGGAGACAGAGAGGGTTAGGGTACATAAAATACGTTATGAAACCACACTGTGATGAATTTTTTGATTTCGTACAAAGGGTGAGGACAGACAGTGTGAGGACAGACGGACAGGTGAGGATGATCAGGTGAGGACAGACGGACAGGTGAGGATGGACGGACAGGTGAGGACGGACGGACAGGTGAGGACGGACGGACAGGTGAGGACGGGGAGTGTGAGGACATACGGACAGCGTGAGGACGGACGGACAGGTGAGGGTGAGGACGGACGGACAGCGTGAGGACGGACGGACAGGTGAGGGTGAGGACGGACGGACAGCGTGAGGACGGACGGACAGGTGAGGGTGAGGACGGACGGACGGCGTGAGGACGGACGGGTTACCTGCAGGATGATCATGTCGGGTCTGTACTGTTTGCGCAGTCCCATGTCGTACATGAGGAACTTGAGCATGTGGAAGGCTTCCTCCTCGCTCATGTGCAGCAGCAGCACTCCGGCCACGAAGCTCAGCCCCTGGCAGTAGCCCACCTCCGGGTCCAGCAGAGAGTAGGCCTTCAGCAGGTTATAGAGCGACAGCTGACCCGCACCCAGCTGAGCGCTGAAGTACGGGTGAGTGGGGAACGTTCGGCCTGACGGAAACACACAGAGAGAGAGAAACGGGGACAATGTCACCGTGTGTCTGGAACGATGTCCTACTTCCTGTCCCTGCTAGCGTCCAGCACTTAAGTCACTGATACTACATATCCTCCATGATGCACTCAAATCATAAACTCTCAGCTTCAGAACACCGCATATACCACCGCGACAACCTTCTGACCAATCAGGACAGAGAAATTAACATTAATGTGGTACAGTGTGTGTGTGTGTGAGAGACTAACCCAGATCGATGAGGATGGCGTGTTGTTGGGAGGTGAGTTGTTTCAGTAGCTCTTTATAAGGCAGGTCATTATTGGGCGGTTTGGTGCTGGGCACCTGCTGTCTCAGTGAATACTGCTCAGAGAGAAACTTCCAGATTTCACCCCTGTGCTGCCGGGGCACACCTGAGAGAGAGAGAGAGAGAGAGAGAGAGAGAGAGAGAGAGAGAGAGAGAGAGAGGGGGGCCTTTGAGTTTCTCACGGGCATCATCAAATCACACTCGTCACAGCGACGCTGCAGGTGTGCAAGTTAAAATAACAACTGTCTCGCAATACACGGATGTGTGTGTGTGTAGGTTTAAAAGAGTCCTTGAATTGTCGCTAGGACTAATTTGCATATATATTCATTCAACACGATCATGTGCATGTCAAATTATAAATAAAGGTATATGAAGAAAGAGGATTTTCTTAGAATAACAGACAACAATAAAGAGAGAATAGAAAATAATAGATGGGGACAACGGTGGCCAGCGATTGGCTGTTGGCGAACAACGGTGGCCAGCGATTGGCTCTTTGTTGAAATAAAGGTGCTAAAGGTCTAACAACAAAGTCTCCAAGTTGGCAAAACCGGTCTTTGTGTGCGTGCGTGTGTGAGTGTGTGCGCGCGCATGTTTTACCTTGCCCGACGGCTGTATGGATCTTCTCTGTGTCAAACTTGACCTTTGGCCTGCCGGTGGTGCTGAGCATTTTCTCCCAGACGAGAGTGACGTCCTTAAGACAGGGCGTGATCTCCTCATAATCCAGCTTCAGCCGCCTGCTCTGGAGGTCGCTCTCAGAGGCTGTTCTCACACCCACGCACACACACACACACACATAATGAACACATGGATAAAACCATCTTATTGCGATATACAAAAACAAATTGATGAAATAATGCCGTTAATGAGTGTTCAGGTGAGGTTGAGCTGAGGGGCCGTGTTGAGACAGCGATAAGCGAGTGATGGATCGTACTAAACTGTGAGCCACTCTCACGCTGTTATTATAACACGAGTGCATACATGCTGCAAACCTTTCTGGTGTTTATCATACACATCTAGGGTTAACCACAAATACATACTTTCTCTCTCACTCACTCACACACACACGCGCACACACACTCCACCTCAGGCACGGACAGACTCAGTTAGAATCTTTCTGCAAATCACACTGAAGTCTACAGAAGCCCCAAGCGGCCATGCATTACTCGTTTTTTTTCTCTATTGTTTTCTCGTGACCTCGACATGCCTGGAAGCCGTTTTCTCACAGCGTAAATGTTACACACTTCTTAGCGACCGGATTTTTCAAGACAGTGCGGGGTATTACTGATGTATTTTATGTCGCAGTACAAAACGTGGACGTATCCTGAGCTTGTGTTGGGCACAGACATTATTTCAGGCATTTAACCAAAAAACCCCTTAAAAAAAAAAACCCCTGACTCCAGGGACGATGGATGTCGAGTACACGAAAATTATGCCAAGATCACGAGGAAACAAGAACGAAATGGCCGCTTAGGGCTTCCGTAGTAACCTGTCTGTGTGGATTTCCGTTAATACGATAAACATCACAGACCGAGGCCACGCCTCCTTCATCAGGACTGACAAGACACCGAGGCCACGCCTCCTCCATCAGGAACAAGGTACACCAAGGCCACGCCTCCTAGATCAGGAACAAGGTACACAGAGGCCACGCCTCCTCCATCAGGAACAAGGTACACAGAAGCCATGCCTCCATCAGGAACAAAGTGCACAGAAGCCACGCCTCCTTCATCAGGAACAAGGTGCACAGAAGCCACGCCTCCATCAGGAACAAGGTACACAGAGGCCACGCCTCCTCCATCAGGAACAAGGTACACAGAAGCCATGCCTCCTTCATCAGGATCAAGGTACACAGAAGCCATGCCTCCATCAGGAACAAGGTACATAGAAGCCACGCCTCCATCAGGAACAAGGTACACAGAAGCCACGCCTCCTTCATCAGGAACAAGGTACATAGAAGCCACGCCTCCATCAGGAACAAGGTACACAGAAGCCACGCCTCCTTCATCTGGAACAAGGTACACAGAAGCCACGCCTCCTTCATCAGAACTGACAGAGAGGCCACGCCTCCTTCATCAGTCTCAGTCTTTCTCGTGCGTGCGCGCGCGCGCGCACACACACACACACACACACACACACACACACACACACACACACACACACACAGGAAGTAACACTCGTAACACACCCTTCCTGTACTGGTTTAAATGTGAATTAGATCTGTGCTTTAAACTAAAGGTCTTTGGAAGCTCCTTTTAATCTGAAAAGGTGTTTGAGATCCTCGGGCTTGGCGTGCACGTTTAATAAATTTTTAAAAATGAAAGAAAAGAAAAAAAAAAAAGTGTCACTAAGATATAACTTTATTTAAAGTTCATGTAGAAAGTAAAACTGATGTAATAAACGGCTGATGAAATAAACGGCTCTGCTCAGTGTTTAGAGTAAACGCAGCGACTGAACGGATTTCACTTCCTGTATTTTATTTTCCGAGGAAGACGTGACCCTGCTGCCGGAGTCGTTTTTACAAACCTGTTCACGTTCCTCTTTTAGCTCCTCCCACTCGCATGTCACGCGGTTACGTCTTTGAGTAAAAGATTTCTAATATACGCCACGTAAAAGCAGTCATATTTCACTCTAATTTGTGGGTGGGGCTTACACACACACATGCACATGGATCTACTGAATCGCAGATGATACGGAGCTCAAGATCGACTAGCGCGCGCGCGTGTGCGTGCGTGCGTGTGTGTGTGCGTGTGCACCACGTTTACGACTTTTCCCTGTCCGTGTGTTTTACCCTGTAGTTTCTGGTTCTCTCTCTCCATCCTCAGGAGGAGGATCTGCTGCAGAACAGCTTTCTTCCATAACTCTCGCAGCTCCTCCCGACTCCTCTTCCTCCTCTCCTCGGGTACCGGCCCCAGCGTACAGTCTCCGCCCCCGGCTCCGCCTCCCGCCGCCAGTCTACCGCCGACCTCGAGGGACGTTTCTCCTCTTTCTGCGAGAGACACGAGGGGAAAACACGGGTACAAGGGAATTCGTGTGTGCGTGTGTGTGTGTGTGTAGAACCTTCTAGAGCTTCTACGTGAAAGCAAGTAAACGTGTTTCGATATGCATAACGACACTGCGTGTAATGACCACACGGTGTTCTTTTAATTTATTTGTTTTACAATTACAGAGCAATTAAATCTCTCACACACACACACACTCATTCCTGAGGATGCTTTCATGACTCATCACTCCATCATCTCTTTGTAAATAAAACCTGCTCTATCTATCGTCACTTTAAATAATAATAAATGTTGTTGTGTTCCACTCTCTTTCTTTTTTTTTTCTTTTTTTTTTGCGAAAAACCCGAAGTGGCGTTTTGTGGTCTGGGCTCCGCCCTGCCGCTCGGGCGGACCCGTCGACTTCTTGGTTACTTTTAACACTTCGCGCACCCATAAAGAAGGTGAGCGTTGAGTGCAAACATTCATGCGAATAAGTGTGTGTGGTGCACATAACTCCACACACTCATACACACACACGCGCGAGTGCGCCTGCCATTTTCGCGAACACCCATGGGCCGTGCCTTCTGCAAATAAGCTGCTGAACAACAACAACAAGCAGCCGACACCCCGTCCAACACACACACGCGCACACGCACAAAACTTGTCCTCCAGCGAAAAAAGTGCAACACCACACCCATCTCATTACAAAACAAACATGACTTTATTTATCAGGCCCAGCGTTGAAAGGACGTTCTCTCGGGTTCCTCAAAGCGGGGTTCGAGCCCATTTTAATCGTACAAACAGGCGCGGCTCCGTTTTACCGAAGTCGCCCGGAGTCGTTACGGGTTTTTAATAACGAAGCGTTTCTCATTACCTTGCAGTTCTTTATTATTTAAGGAACCTGCTGAACCGCCGGAGAGCTAATCAACGTCAACAATTCTTTTTTTTGTTGTCGTTATTTTAAACTTACGAGATTGTATTATTAATTTATTCTTTTAAAAAGCGTCTCGTAATTACGTGCGGGATTGTCTTCGAGCTCGGCGTTTCCGACTTGGGGGCGTGTCGGTAGGAAAACACGGTCGAATCGCGTCCGTTCAAATTGAACGTTTACTCGTTTCAGAAGCCGAGTGCACTTATTATTATTATTATTATTATTATTATTAAGCGAATGAGCGTTGTACAATTACGAAATAATACGCAACGATACGGTTTCATACATTGTTTTAAAAAAATGTTGTTTTTTAAAAACCGCACACGTCCGATACGCATTCTTTCTTCTTCGTTCTGTAGGAGTTGGAAAAAAAAACTATTTTTTTTTTTGTAGTTAATTACGCGTTTATTTACGACTTCCCAACGTGTAAATACGGACTTCCCAGGAGGACCCGAACGCACAGAGACTAACGACGCACTAATCTCCGTAGAACAAAATAAAATAAATAATAATAATAATAATAATAATCGGTTGCTTCGTTGACAGATTAGCAAAGCTGCTAGCTATTGTGCTAGCTACGTACACTCGCCTGAGGCACCGCTATTCTTTTTTTTTTTGTTATCCGTGACGTCTCTACGCACACGAGAAGTCGCACACCGCAGTGCCGTGTTATTGTTCCGTGTTATTGTTCCGTTTTTGTGCGACGGTAAACAGGAACCGACGGTAGGAACGGGAAGGAACGTCGCGAGCGGGGAACTGAAGGAAAGAAGGAACGCGCGCGTGTGTGTGTGTGTGTGCGTACGTACGTGTGTGCGCTATAGCGTATAAGGTACACGGAGTCGTTTAATATCTGTAGCTCGTTTGCACGTACTCGTATAACGAGATCCGAAGCGAGGACACGGCAAACACTAATCCATCTCCGTCTGCACACACTCTGACACCCCGGAGCGCCCCCCCACCCCACCCCGTCTCCGCCATTTTCTCCGGAGCGTTTGTTAACGGCGCTTACACAAACACAAATCTTTCACAATCAGACAGCGCCAGAGGTTGACAAGAGGACAAAGATACACGGGCTGACAGAAGAGAACACATTCGTCATTCCTAATCGTTTCTGAAAGACGGATGAGGGACGTCTGTAACGGACATCTTTATCCTCAGGACTTCATTTGCATATTTTAATTAATCCCACCCCGAATTGGTCCGTAATATCCACTCAACATAACACGCCACCAATAGAAGGCCACAAATTACCAGTAGAGACCCACAGGGGACCATTACAGCTTCCATTAACACCAGTACAAATTCTATAAGGGTTTCTATTGTCAGCAGCAGAGACGGCAAAAAAAACTTAGCACCAAAAGCGCACTTAAGGTCGTTCCCTGCTTCGTTCTCGAAAAAGCCTGGAATATTCATGAGGCTCTCGGCTGTTGGCACGCCGCTGATCACACGCCAGTCGATAGGAAGCAGAGAAAGGCGGAAGTCTTGTTCAACAAAATGGAAAGAATTGGGTTTTTTTCACCCCCTTTGATCCGCCGAAGATCAAAGAAAGATCAAAAGGAACGACTTTATCTGAAGACCCGTTTCATCACGTGTCCAAATAACGCTCCGGAGCTTCTGTACCGCCCCGTACCTGATTATTTTCCTATAACGGCGTGTCCTGAAGTTTTTATTCCTCTTACGCGGCTCGTATTAAAGATCACGTCGTAATTTTTATCCGTTTATAGTACACACACACCGACAACGTCAACGTTAACCCCGATGACACACGTTTTTTTCCTTTTTAAAAATCCGTTTATGTTGAGTGTCCACCATACGAGTCTGCTCTGCACGTTGTTGCTATAGAAACGCGCCGTGCTGGACGATCGCGCTAACTGCTAGAGAGTGCGCTCGATGATATCTCTCTCTTTTTTTGGCGCGAGGCAAACAATGGCGCTAGGATAAAACAAAATGGAGGACACGGGGTTGGTTAGTTGGCCGTTACTACGGTACAGTTGCGGTCAGAGCTATTCAACGTCCGGTGCAAATCAGGTTCACAGTCGAAATTGACACTTTCAGCTGAAATCACACAATAGCAGCTGAAGTAGTTCGGCACGGCGAAAACGCTTCAAGTGGTTTCGGTCAAACTCGACTGAAAGTGCAACTTATAATGGCGCCTCTTCCATGGAAGGAGGGTCAGAAGTCCGTGGTACTTACTTAAACATTGACTGAGGCGCGGCCGAAATTACAGCCTGTACCGCGCTTTAAAATGGAGGACGTTGTTTGGTTTTCACTGGAAACAGGCCGAGCCATTATCTTCGTCATTATCTTCCTGTGTGTAAATGAACCTCGTCAAATGAAAGCTCGGCGTTCCGTATAAAAACCCAACCCTTAGCAAACGCACCTGGAAATTCGATAAGAGTGAAAACGGGTGCTTTAATTCATCTATTTATTTATCTGCTATGGTTTGCTTCTAATCATACGAGGAAACATTCCTCCACGGATGGGCGTGGTCTCTCTTCCGGGACGATGATGATGACTCCGCCCCCATCCTCATGGCACGCTGACCCACTGAACATCGTGCGCACGTTATCGACGCTCTGATAATTAGCAACCTTCCTAGTAGGAATACCTTTCCACGTTCACCCGTGTGTGTGTGTGTGTGTGTGTGTGTGTGTGCGTGCGTTACCTGCTGTATCGGAGCCTTTCTGTGGTGTAGCCACTCTGAGGAAGATCTGCTGTCTCCAGGAGTGTCTGCGCTGACGGAGTGGACTGTCCTGTCCCACCACACACACGGCTACCGGGCTGGACAGGGCCGCTACGTCTCTGCGCACGTGCGAACATAACACAACGCGTCAGACATAAACGTGACGAGTGTGTATTTGTGCGAGTGAAGAAAAATGATAAAAAGAACGTAAACATTTAAGGCACAAAGTCTAAGTAAAAAACCTTATTACAGTCTTTACGTATACATCAGACCGAATAGAAGTTTAGTTAGCAACCGGCGCCCTCTGGTGGTTTCCCGCATCTCCAACACGCACAACTTTTGTGTGCATGGTGTTGGCGAAATTTGGATATGAATGCAAAATAAATAAATAAATAAATAATGTGAATTTGAATGCGATTATTCTGAATTTGCATCTCACCAACTGAACCCGAAACCGAGGCCTGTAACGCAACTTCAGGGGGGAAAACACAAAAAAAAAAAATAGAGAGAGAGAGAAAAAACGGATCCGGTGGAAAAGCACAAAGGCGTTTTCAACAACTACTGTACTATAATCATATCCAAATTTAATATAAACAAGTATTAACACGTAACTTAATTTAAAAAAAAAAAAACAAAACAAAAAAAACACACGTTAAACTTATTTTTTTTTAATTTATTTCAGGACTCGGAGCGATCCAATACAAGGAAGTATGATACGAGTATGAAAAGAAGAGCGAATTAGAAAAGAAAGAGCGAGAGAGATAAAGGAAGCACCTGTGTTTCGGCGAGAGGAAGGAGTCATCGTGCTCCTCTACAGGGGCCAGAAACTTTAAGAAGTTTGGAACAGAAGAAGAATAAGACAGTCTGGCCCTCAATCCACTGAGAGAGAGAGAGAGAAAAATAGGAGGGATGGTGAAAGAAAGAGACAGAGAGAGATACAGAGCTGTGTATAAGTATTCGCGCCCCATTTAACTTTTCCACATTCAAATCCATTTCAGTTCTGGTTAGTAACACTAAAAAAAAAAAAAGAAAAAAGAAAAAGAAATGTGGTGCAAAGGTTCAAGGGGGTGCGAATACTTATGCAAAACCCTGTTAATACAGAGAGGAGAATCCAAATGCATGCGAAACTGTTTTTTTTTTGTTGTTTGTTTTTTTTAAACAGAGGATTAAAAGTCTCCATTAAACGGCGTTTTACGTCGACGTACTTCCCTCTGAAACAGGAAGTCAGACTGACGCCAAGTCGAAGCGCTAGCGTTAAGGAGAAAGGGGGCGGGGCTTCAGAGAACTCAAAACACTCGCATCGAAAACGTCGATCGTTTTTAGATTCACGTGTCATTGGCTGCATTTTTATCGCGGTCGAACAAACAAATAAATAAATAAAGGCTTTTCGCGTGTTTCTGAGCGATAATTTAAATCTGTTCACAAAACGTCTTTTCTCCTAGATGTTAAGTCATTTATTTAAAAAACAAAAAGTCCTCTCGAACTCCGTTTCTCCCCACAGGTTGTTTTTAAAAAAATTAAAACTAACATTCTGTCGGCAAAACTATTTAACATTTACTGGACAAAGGTTTTCAATCGTCGCGTTGTCATAGCGACCGCTCCTGTTCAGCGAATATTCCCATGTACAGAGACACTTCTCCGAATTTACCTCGAGCCGCACCGTCCTAACAAATAAAAACGATCGTTTTAGTATAACTAGCTAAAAAAAATCCGTTTCTAATTTCTAGCCGAAACGTTTTTACGACTTTTTAAAAATACGTTTGTAATTTTAACCGCGAGATAATTAACCAACTTAACAATATGTGGTGATACAATATTCTGTCTATAATCACCTACCTTTAAAAGATCCAGTTTGTATCAATTAAGAACCACATAAACTCAAACACACACACACACACACACACCTCTTGAGGGGTTTTGTGAGCTGCTCAAAGGCTCTCGGCTTCATCAGTCTCGCATAGGCAGGAGAGGAAGAGAAGGGGAGGTGTGAGGAAGAGGAAGGAGCAGAGGAGGAAGGAGCGGAGGAGATCGTATCGCCGACGTGAGCCGACCTGACGGAGACGGTGGAACGTTCACGGGAGAAAAAAAACGAAGGAGAAAATGAGCGACTGATAGATGAGACGAGACGAGACGAGAACAGAAACACAGCGAGTGTGGAACAATAAACCAAAGTGGGGAATATGAACTGAGAGGAAGTGACTGTTTCCAAAAGAGGAAGTGGCTGTGCGGGAGATGGGAAGTGAAAAGGGCAGAGGGTATCTGTAACGCAGTGTTGTTGTTGTTGTTTTTTCTCACTTGCTCTGATGGTGAGGCGAGTCGGTGCTGACGGAGTAATGGCGTACGAGTTTGGGCTTGCTCGCGGCCGTGACCTGCTCGCTCGGGACGCTCAGGCTGCTCGCGCACATCGACGGAGAGTGACTGATCGTACTCGCTCGCCTCCTGAAGCTCTGAGCCTGGGGGTCGTGACCTTCTTGATCCGTGTCTCTCGATCCGGCCTCCAGAAACTTCAGGTCCCCTGTGGAATTGTGGGAGCGGAGCGGGCTGGACGGCAGGTGGAGGAGGGGCGGCGACGGCGGTTCCACCGAGATGATATCCTGAGAACGTGATCAGATGACATGGCTAATAGATCATCACTGTCTGTATTTTAAGTTCTAGCTGAAAAGACCTCTAACACGTGTTAGAGGCAAGAGTACAAGACGAGTTGCACGTATACATGCAAGTGTGGTCGAGACCTGATGTGCACTGCTGCTGATGGTGGAGTTTGAGGAGGTGCTGTCGCTGCTCTCTCTCTGTAGCCGGGACTTACTGTTGCTCTGTTGAGAAATAAATAAATAAATAAATAAATAAATAAATAAATAAATGTCCGCAGGGGCCAATACTTATGCATAACACAACGTATATGAATTTTTACATCGGAGTATCCTGTTCAGAAGATAAGAAAAAGATTAAAAGCTGAGTACATGTTATTACAGAGTGTTTACTCACCAGTGTGTGTGCGCGCACGCGCGTGTGTGTGTGTGTGTGTGTGTGTGTACCTTCCATATCCCTTCCAGTGACTCCGTGAGCGATCTTTTGGCTCGACTCTTCAGCTGTTCCAGACGCAGCCGGCTACTGCTCACGCTGCCTTCGGGACCTGTACACGTCTCCTCACACACTGCTGGAGCTTCCTGTCACACACACACAAACACACACAGGCAAAAACTTTACAAAACGAACAAAAAATAACACACGACCCGAACAGATCTAACCCTGCTGGAGAAAGTTAAACCAATAAAAACACTGTATACGCTGGGTATTAAGTGTGTGTGTGTGTGTGTGTTTGTGGTACCTGTTGCGTTTGCGCGATGTGTGTGTGCGTGTGTGTCTTCTGTCTCTCTTCATAGAGTCGCCTCAAGCACGATAAGACCAGCTCGTTTTCCTCCTGGTCCGACTTCGGTCTGGCATTCTACACACACACACACAGAGACACTGAGACATTATATCGCAATAACATCCCATTTAATATCTACATGCTGTGTAGACGTGCTTTATATCTGATTCTTATTTATTATTATATTACATTTGATATAATTGTCCAGATATTACGCTTTTTTATTCCTAAAGAAGGGAATTTTTCACACTTGCGCTCGGCTTTGTGTGACCGCGCTTTCCTTTCTTTTTTACTGCACGCGTCCGTTGTGTTAAAGCATCTTCTTTTTGCAGATAAGCGCAGTTCTCAAAATGGCCACTAGATGTCGCCTCTAACCCGCTTTTCTCATCGCCCGCCCCTCCGTGACCAGCTAAGGAAATCCATCAGCAAAATATGCTAACACTGCAAATAATGAGTACCAGAGCCCACTGTTAAGGACTTGACCGCTTTAAAACCCTTGAAAAATCTTGACGGAAATCTGGATGTCGATTCAGATCCCTAACGCGAGCAGAATGAAAGGAACCCTTGGCTCTTCTTCAAGCATGCAGAAAACCAGTTACACCACTTCTGCAACTCGGACGCTTTCATCTTTTAACACCGGATCACGAGAACATATTTGACCTCAAATAACCTTGTAATCTAGAGGAGAGAGAAAAAAGCTTCGTTTTTTTTAACTGATATTAAAAAAAAAAAAAAAGTTTTCATATTATAGCAGGGGTTCACAAACATTTCGGCCAAACGATCTCAAGCGTACGTTATGGATTTTTGCGTCACCCGACGACATGAGCGGCATTTCTTACACACTCGTGTATGTTTAAAAATAAATAAATAATGAAACAAGAACGTTTTACGTCGGAGAAAATGTCCCGCTGTCGTCGTGACTGCTGTCATGAACCGCTTTACTAAGCTGGAGAAATCTAGAAGACTGCAATGTAAACGGACCTTCCGGTAGGTTTCGAGGCGCCGTGGTGGTTAAAACGGCTACTGTTAACACTCGATAACAGTCTAGGGTAGTACACGAGTAGGTAATTCGGGAAAGGACGAAGAAAAAGGACGAAAATGATCGTTCGAACGCGGTTTGTCCGAATGTGAAGCTACACGTGCAAACTTATTATAATGGGGCGTCATACCCACCAGGGTAGTCTCGAACACGCACGCCTGCTCCTGATTATCCAGAAAAGCCACGTGCTTCTGCAACTCCAGTTTAGCCTTGGATGCAGTGAGACCTACACACACACACACACACACAAACAAATCATTCGCAGGAGCATTTCCTCAAGAAATTCGGTGTTCGTGACAAACCAGTCCCTCTCATCCAGTGCTTCATTCATGCGTTTGTGTAAATTTACTGCTAAGGAGACTCGCTAATGTGAACCTCGAGTGTTTATTTATTTCAGTTGCACACCAATTTAACGAAACTCTGTCTTTAAAACATTCTGCCGTCGTCTTGACTGTTGTCATGAGCCACGTCTCAAATCGAAAAAGGCTCTGACCTTACGTCCAGAAGGATTTCAGCTCCATCTTTGCCTTTTATTGAGTTTTGTGGGCGTGGCTAAGTCAAAAATGTCAATCAGCTGCACCCTGAATGTGCTTGGTCGATTTATGGATGACTGGCGTTGATTGAAATGTGTACAATGTAAAAAGTACAATGAGTTGTAGTTGCAGTGTGTGTGACGTGGTTCTGACCCTCGATGCGGTCACAGAGGCGGTGCAGATGCTGCATGGGGCAGGAGTCACACTGCAGGCTCTGGGTCCTAGTGCTCTTCTGCAGGGCGGCCACGGAGAACGCTTGCTTCAGAGTCAGCATGATCTCATCCACCTGCCCATGGGATTAGTACCCCCCCAAAAAACCCACAAAAACAGTCAAACAAACAGTTACACATCCTGAACCCCATACTGATCATCAGATTTAATGATAATATCTGTTCGTTATAACGCTCGGCTCTTTAACAGATCCTCACCAGAGCCTCGTCTGTACACTGGAACACGTAGCACACAAACTGGCAGCTCCCTCCGTCATCTGACTCTCTACAGATAAACCCGAAATGATCCACGTGCCTTATACCCTGCACACAGAGAGACGTTTTTTAGACCATGTTTAAACGGCGGATTATAAAAGAGTGCTCCGAAATTACTTCGCGTAATAAACACGAACTGCCTACAAAGATGATCTCGATGAGCCGAAGTACACATTTCAGCTGACAGTTGAGTAAAAAGTGTTTCAGGCCACGCCTCCTTCTCTGTGATTGACATGCACTGAAGTTATTGAGTGGAACTAATAACCACAGAGGCCACGCCTCCTTAAGTAGGACTAATAGGCACAGAGGCCACGCCTCCTTAAGTAGGACTAATAGGCACAGAGGCCACGCCTCCTTAAGAAGAGCTAAACACAGAGGCCACGCCTCCTTCAGTGACTCACAGAGACCTTAAAATAAATCAGAAGGGGTCTTTTTCCTTCTTCTTTATAGTCAAAGGAGTCCCTAGGCAAAAAAAAGCCTGAGAACTACTGATAGAGTGTCCGTGTGCGTGTGTGTGCGCGCGCGTGTGTGTGTGTGTGTGTGTGAGACCTGTGAGCAGAAAGAGATTTCCCTGAAGCTCTTCTCGATGGCCACTTTCTTACTGTCAGGACTCACTAGGAAGATCTGAGAGCGCCCGATCTAGAAAAAAAAGAAAAGACATAAAAGTGAGCGAGTGAGTGATTGAGTCAGTGAGAGAGTGTGTGTGTGTGTGTGTGTGTGAGAGAGAGAGAAACAGAGAATGAGCTGTTAAATGTTAAAGGTTGCTCACACACACACACACACACATCATCCTATTGCTATCAATCATTCAGTGAAACCAGTGTGTTCAAACGTTCTCCAGGCTAGTGTGTGTGTGTGTGTGTGTGTGTGTGTGTGTGTGCCATCAGTGTGGTTTCACTAGCACAAGACAAGCATTTTTCCACACTGAGGTGAGACCATAACTGGCGAGTTTACTTTGTGTGCGCGTGTGTGTGTGTGTGAGACGTTGTTCCGGTCTCTCCTGAAAACCGAAGAGACCGTCAGCCCCCGCATCTCTACAGCACACAAATGTACGACAGTAATCGGACCGGTCCATCCCTGTTCTCTCAGGACGTTATTTACCTGAACCTTTTTAAATCTGAGCTCCAGCATTAGGACGCGCATGTGTGTGTGTGTGTGTGTGTGTGTGTGTGTGTGTGTTAAAGAGGGACAGAATGGTGGGAGTAGCTAAAGAAAGTAACTTAATATCTCTGCAGGGAGAAAGCATAGCAACCTAACCACCTAAGACCCACACCCACACGCACCCACACCCACACACAGAGTAAACATGCTCAGGATTAACACACTTTCCCCAAATGCCCGATTCAGCTTTTACCCCCTCTGCGTGACCATTGTTAACCTGGTTGTGTATTTTACGTGACAGAAACTGCAGAATGGTGGATCGGCTCTTCAGGAACGATCGGAAACCAAGTCCGCTCCGGATCCTTCGTCACTCACGCTGCTTCTTTACCAGCGTTTACAGTGAAATTCACGTTCCCAGGCAAAATAAAATGACATATTTTAAAATGACGTACAGACTTCCTGCGTTATTTGTTTACTCGAGTTCGATGCTGACCGTGAAATCAAGGAAACGCCGCGATATTCATCGGAGCTTGTGACAAATTTTCGAGATCACCGTGTGATGTCATCATGACGCGTCCGGGCCCGAACCTGCGGAAAAATCGGCCGTAATTTCGAAAAAAATCGTCGCAGGCTCCTCCGAATATCGCGGCGTCTCCTTGATTCATTTCTGCGGTCGCGAAAATCCTGGAGGGACTGAATATTGTTAGGAAATCCAGGTCCGGGTCGTTTTCCATGACGAGTCTTAAAATCGTAACGTTTAACGGTTGAACAGTCAACGTGGCGTCGCAGGAAAATAATCCGGTGCGGCTGACGCTGCTTCACATTCGTCCAAAATAAGAATGTTAATGTTAGTGGTTATGTTTGTGTGTGTGTGTGTGTGTTTGTTGACCGTGAATAACATGGTCCTGTTCTCCTGCAGGCTGGTGGGCTGGACTCCGGCGGCTCCGTTCGCCGATCGGCGCTGCAGCTCTGGCGAGAGGCCGTTCTCGTCCAGCGCCTGCAGAGACGGGAAGCTCGGATCTCTCCGGAAAAACAGAGCCCTCTTTCCTCCTCCATCCGCTCCCTCGTTCGCACCGTTTAGCAACTGCAGCACAAAGAAGCACAAGCGTGTTACCTCGAGCAGGCTTGAGGCTACTACATGTACTATTGCTAGTCATACCACAGCACTCCCGGATTTCTCTAATCTGATTGGTCAGATCATAAACGCGTTAGCATAAACGTGCGTAATCGTTGATACGGTGACGTTTTTTACGGAAGTCTCCGGTGTCGGCGCGTCGAGGTTTCTCTGTATTTATATTAGATCTATATTCTTTCTCTGTGTCGTTCTGTAATGAATGAAAAGGTTTATTGGTCGGAGAGTTGCTGTGGTATCAGAGGAATAAAACACTTCAGGATGTGTTTGATTATTTTTGGATTATTGTGGAACGGACTTGATGTTGACCTGCGTGAGGGAGAAGGCTCTCCTGAAGCCGGCAGACAGGGAGGTGGTAGCGTTGGCTCGGCTGAACTTCTCGATGCACTCGTCTATCAGCGCCGGGGGAGCGTTCTTTCGGGCCACCACCGCCCGCCCGCAGAACAGCACCTCGAACTTTTTGGCGAAGGCCGTCGCCGATTCCGGGGTGTCCGGACAACTGCTGTCTTGTTGAGAGTCACCGGGCTGGGCGGTAGGCGTGTCCTCCTGACGGGCGGAGCTTTTACTGGCCTGCCTGAGGGTGCTGATGATTTCTGGGACCTGGAAGAAAAACACAATCAGTGATTTACCTGTATATAATTCTATAATTATAGGCACCAATACCTACAGAGGCCACGCCTCCTTAACTAAAACTAAAATGCCCATAGGCCACACCTCCTAAAGAATAGCCACAGAAGCCATGCCTCCTTAAGAACTAATAGGCACAGAGGCAGCCATGCCTCCTTAAGTAGAACTAATAGGCACAGAGAAGGCCACGCCCCCTTAAGTAGAACTAATAGGCACAGAAGGCCACACCCCGTTCAGTAGAACTAATAAGCACAGAGAAGGCCACGCCCACTTAAGTAGAACTAATAGGCACAGGAAGCCACACCCCATTCAGTAGAATAGGCACAGAGAAGGCCACGCCCCCTTAAGTAGAACTAATAGTCACAGGAGGCCACACCCCATTCAGTAGAACTAATAAGCACAGAGAAGGCCACGCCCCCTTAAGTAGAACTAATAGGCACAGAGGAGGCCACGCCTCCTTAAGTTGAACTAATAAGCACAAAGGTGAATAAGTCTGTTTATTTTTAAACCTGAAAGCAATTAAATAATAAATAATAATAAATAGAAATGAAGCAGTGTTAAATCGTACGTTATTGAAGCTCCCCATTAAAATTGTGTAAAAAATAATTGAAAAGTAATTTGTGCTACAGTGAGGAAGTGGAAAAAAAAGGAGGAGGACGCACACAGAGGCTGCTATTCTCAGAAGCGTTAAATCTACCAGGGGAAGAAGAAGTGGCCAGTGGAAATAATTAAAACCAACGTGTGTGTGTGTGTGTGTGTGTGTGTGTGTGAGTGTGTGAGTGAGACAGAGAGAGAGCGACAGACAGAACAAATGCTTTTCCATTCCATCCAATCTGTCAATATAAACATCACAAACCCCCAGATTCACACAAATGGACACGCACGTGCTGTAACTCTCGATCACGTGACGTTTTCCTCGCAGTAAAATAAACCGCCAGCGATTCCTCCACTTCACCTTTTCTTCTTTTTTCAACAGATCAGCGATCGAACCCTGTACACGCCACAACTCTCGAACCTGATCAGTCAGAAGGCCTTGCACGTTAACGCGCTCCTTCTAATACGTTATCGTTGCTATAGTGACGGCTCGTTCTCCGTAATCCCAGTTTAATAATAAACCGCGCAGCACACGTGCGTGTGTGTAGCTGCATGTCATCTGAATGAAAAACGGGAAGACGAGGAGAGGATTAAAGCGCCGCCGCATCACGCGCTAAAGACAGAGGTGACGTGAGGGCTAATGCTTCCGCACCTCCACCGCGAGGCATTGTGGGTAATGTAGGAAAACTAAAAAGTGGAAACATTTTGATGAAGAAGGGAAAAGAACGAGAGAGAGAGAGAGAATGTGGGTGTAGCTGGGTCTTGTCGAGTCTTGTCCAGAAAAGGAATGCAAAATGCATTAAAAACACGCCGTGATTTAGGCTACACACACACACACACACACACACACACACACTCTCTCTCAGAAGCTTGCTGGTTGTGGCCCAAGCCCAACCTAATGACGTTTAATGCCAACCAAATGCCAGCTTGCCAGAGTGCAAACTGCATGATGTGATGAAAGCGTGCACGCACGCGCGCACACACACACACACACACACACACACGCATCTCAATGGGGGCTTTGTGTCATGTAATGGAAGAAAAATAAAACGAGGCCCACCCTTCCTTTCAACAGGTGACTATGCCTCCGTGTGTGTGTTTTTAGTCTGACACATACTACTTCTCATATGAAGCAACCTTGTCACTCAGCATATAGGAAAACACTCGCTTCTGATTGGCCAAGACACGTCTGTGACGTCACAAGTTCTTTTTATGAGATTTTTCTCAACGCTGTGTGAATCCATTACGACGAATCCGCAGGGACGAGTCCCTTCACGTGGTTATTTACACACTTCGTATCCGTGTGCACTGTTTCAGCGACACTGTTCGGTTCTCGCTCTTCCTCGGTTCTTCTCTTATTCTCCAGTCGTACAGATCGGTGCACGCTGAAGACCTGCTGAAGATAAACCGCACGCCTGTGGGGTTTTTAAAGGTCTGCGTGTGTAAAGCTCGAGCGGCACTGTCGTAAAGGGTAAAAAGATATTCGCCATTATTGCTGTTCAGGGAAAA
>NC_030444.2:1968804-2018804 GCF_001660625.3 Ictalurus punctatus
AGAGACTCAGACAGACAGACATAAATAGATAGATAGATAAATACACGTATGGATGGATGGACAGAGGGATAGAGATGGATGGATAGATAGACACAGGCCGATAGATAAATACACGTATGGATGGATAGATGTATGGACAGACAGACAGATAGATAGATAACTTTATTAATCCCAGAGGAATTATGGGTAAACTATTACAGGGTACCTTTAGTTGCAATCTAGCTACTGATTGACCCACACAAGGGCGGGCGCCCGTGGTGTCCCGGATGTAAACAAAGCGCGCGAACACTTTTCTCGGTTTTTAGCATGGCTCAGTGTCTGCTCGGAGTAAACCTCAGATATGTCACCTGTTCTTCCAGTTTGATATCCCCCCCAGCAATATTAAAAACATACAGACTTGAAAATAATTCATAAATGCCATTTTATGAAACTGTTCAACAGAAAAGAAACTAAATATAGAACTTTTTCGAGAAATTAGAAGAGCACAGGATGTTCCTGTTTACATGTCCCACGTCTGGAACATCTTACAGTAGTCTAAATTACTGTTTTGTTTTTTTTTTAATATTAAGTCATTTAAAAAAAAAAAAAGAAAGAAAGAAAGAAAGAAAGAGCGTGCGCGAGAGAGCGAGAGGTCGTCGACCTTGTGGAAAGCAGAACGATTTTCCTTTCATGTAAGAAAAACATGTCAGGATCAGATTTTTCCAGGTTCCCCTCCGACACTCGATGTTTATTTACCACAACTTTAATCACCATAGACGGTTTATCAGTATAATCACCTGAAAAAACAAACAAACGGAGCTTCAATTCCAAAATGGCTTCCTATTCACCCACATAAGTGCTGAGGCATTGCAAATATCTCCATATCGGACAGTGAGACGCACCGAGTACCGTCTCAAATCCTCTAAAATGTCGATCGTAGAGTAAAAGACAAGACGACCCAGTGTAATAAATTAGTTTTATTTGATTCTTTACTGATAATGAAGTGACGTGAAGAACATTCAGCTCGAAACCCGCGTGGGAAAGCGGCACGCGTGAGTTTGCGAGAGTGACTTTCGGTAATCCCTCAAGTGTTTCTGGTGGAGTTTGGACATAAAATTTGTAGCAAAAAAAAAAATAGTTTGAGGTTTCAAATCTAACGCTGAGAAACACAGACGAGTTTTAGACTTTGTAATGAGGAAGAAACCCGAAAAGATTCATTCACCTACGCACTTCTCACACCTGGATAGAGTCGCATTGGGTTAAAGGACCAAACCAAACCAACCTTTAAGCTGTGACTTGTAAATATATTTATAATATAATCAGTGCTTCAGAATCAGGGCTGAAACTGGCACTGGAGTTCAGTTAAAGCAAACGTACTCGATTCATCAAGTACTCAATGATTTGTAGTAAATATTAGATATAAAACCGATCTCAAATGAACGTGTGGAGCGTTTATTGATTCTAATTCACACTGCAATAAAGGAGAAATCGTTTAAAACAGTACTCGAGTACAGCAGCGAAGTACAAGTACTCAAATATTTCACAGCCCCTTTTTAAACTCTAATAACCATTGTATATTTCATTTCAAAATGAACCAGCAGGTGGCAGCACTCATTCCAGTTCACCCAAGGGATGAACTGATTCAGAGCTGTGAAATGACTCGACTCGACTCGCATTTTAGGAGCTTTCCACTGTGGACAGTACCTGGAACCTGGTACTGTTTTTTTTTAGTACCACCTCGGTCAAGGTTCCAAGCGAGCCGAGCCGATATTAAACGTGAGCCACGCGCCGAGAGTAGAGATTCTCCTTTGACGAGTGGTTCTGTGACGTGCTTGACTAAACGTGTCGTTTACTACATACATAAATTAGGCATCATTTATCTCATTAGAGATAAAATTGCAACAAAGGTTTCCGTGTTAGATTTTTACGTTATTCCTGCGTGGAGGCGAGTGGAAGGCGGCACTATACTGCCGTGGAAACGCAAGCTCGGAAACGAAAGCGAGCCGAGTCGAGTCGAACCGTTGCGAACGACGACAAATGGTCAACTGTTCGTTAAAAAAAAAAAAAAAAGGAATGTTACGGATCATACCAGGAGGTCTCGTTTTTAAAAAAATAAATAAATAAAATAAAAGAAGTCATGTATACAGAGCAGTCAATAAAGCAGTGGAAGTCTAATCTAATCAAGCGGATATAATATTAAATAACGAAAGTGTAGAATGTCTGTGAAGGGTTATAACGCAGCATCAGATTCGGAATCGCACTTTAAAAGATGTTTGAACAGGAAGTTTGAAATCCACGCGTCCAAAAAAAAACAAACTGGTACAAAATACACCCGGGGTTGTGCTGCTGCAGGAAATGAATCAGGGACGGGGTGCTGTTTCCGTCTCCACCCTGCAGCACGTCCTGAAGTGTTTTATTCCTCTTACCCCACAGCAACTCGCCAATGAGTGTTAGAGCATTTTCTTTGTTAATTAAAAGCATATTAAAAATCTGCATAGTATTCTATTAAACTATAGAAACGATAACAATTAAGCGTTAATACCTTCCGACCAATCAGATTCGAGAATTCAACAGCGCTTTTTAAATACACATCTAATTACATTGGTTAAGACAGAAAGATTAAAGGAATGGTTTGATGAAAAACCATCTGATGTGTGTGTGTGTGTGTGTGTGTGTGTGTGTGCTAGAGCGAGGCGTCAGGATTGTTTGAGGCAGCGGGAGATCTTTCGGATCAGCGCTTTCTCGTTTTAATCGGACTCGGATCGGGCGGTCAGGTGGTTCTTCTTGGGCTGGAAGAAATTCTCCACGATGGCGTCCACCAGGTTGTTCAGCTCGCCCTTCAGCTGGGTCACATCACTGAAAAACCCAACAACAACGACAACGACTCGTCATACCTTTAAACTTCTAAATAGCATTTAAACAACTGAAGTGAAACGTGGTCTATTATTTTTTATTACATATAGTGTGTTATATTATATACAGAATGTTTCGGTGCTAATGATTAATAAAATCCTCACTTCACCTGGATACCTACTGCTGGAAATCAGATTAGTGTTTGTCTTGTTAGTGTTGCTTCGCAAAACACTCACCTGTTCCCCGGAGCAGCACACAGCTCGGTGTAGTACTTAATCTTGGGCTCGGTGCCGCTCGTCCGCATGGTGGCCACGCCTCCGTTAGCAAAGCTGAAGGTGATCATCTGACTGCTCTTACTGGTAGGAAGGATCTGAGTGAGAAACACATGTACTCAGAGATATAAATAAACAAATACAATACAGTATATTAGAAATATACTGCAAACATCCGAAATCCTCTTCAATCCTAGAGAAGCGTTATTTGTGAAAGCGGGCGTGGCTCACGGCTTTGAGGTCGGGCTGGTTGCTGTCGTAGCCTGTCGTGAGGTCACGGACGGCGGTGACGGCGAAGCCCTGGCACTCTTTAGGATACGTGTTCTCGCCATCGTAGTTCCTCAGACGCTCAAACAGCTGCCTGATGGTGTCCTGGTTGTGGCAGATGAAATACGAGTTCTTGGTGAGGTGGTAGCCGTACCTGCGCGCACACACACACACACACGTACACGTGATTCGTAACGTGATCCGATCGGTTATATTTTGGGTAAAATATGGTGCGTTTGTAGATTTTTTTGGGACTCACTTGTGGTAGATGGCTGTAAGCTGCTGTGAGATGGAGGTGTTTTTGGAGGTCAGGTATGAGATCATCTCTCCGGCGATGGCTGCTGCGCTCACCCCATCCTTATCCAACACCGTCGGGCCGCACATGTATCCTGAGTACAAAACACGTGGCGTTCGTGTGTTACGACACATCTGTGAACTCAAAGATCACGCCGCTAAAAACACAAAACAAAACAAGAGACGATCGGAGTTACACCGCTTCATTTTGAAGCTCGAAAAGGTGACGTTTCCACCTTTACCAGAGAAAGGAACGTGTCTGATCGTGCGTCTGAGCGGGTGCTGTGACCTTTGACACAATTTTAACACAATTCCACTTGGTTGCTAGGGTGTTTCTAGATGGTTGCCATCATTTTCCACTTGGTTGCTAGGATGTTACTAACTTGTCTCAGCTGGTTGCTAGGATGTTGCTAGGTGGTTTCCATCATATTCCACTTGGTTGCTATGTTATCTCAGCTGGTTGCTAGGGTGCTTCTAGGTGGTTGCTATCATTTTCCACTTGGTTGCTAGGGTGTTTCTAGATGGTTGCCATCATTTTCCACTTGGTTGCTAGGATGTTACTAAGTTATCTCAGCTGGTTGCTAGGGTGCTTCTAGGTGGTTGCTAATTTGTTGCTATGTGGTTGCCATCATTTTCCACTTGGTTGCTAGGATGTTACTAAGTTATCTCAGCTGGTTGCTAGGGTGCTTCTAGGTGGTTGCTAAGGTGTTGCTATGTGGTTGCCATCATTTTCCACTTGGTTGCTGGGGCGTTTCTAGCTGATTGCTACCTTATTCCAGTTGTTTGCTAGAATGTTACTAGTTGGTCGCTATGCTATCCCTGCTAGTCGCTAGGTGGCTGTTACGAGGTCCCAGTTGGTTGCTATGGTCTTTATAGAAGGTTTAAGTACAACCCCGAAGTGGTTGCTAGGTTATAGCTAGTGGGTTGCTAAGCAAACTCAGCTGGTTGCTAGGGTTTCAGTAGGTGTAGTGTACACCTGTGGTGTTGTGCTGGTGCAGTCGTACCGATGGCCTCCTCGAAGGCGAACAGGACGGTCTTTCCCTGATCCAGCAGCTGCCTCGCTCTATTCCCCATCCACTTAAAGCCAGTCAGAGTCTCCTACAGACAGACAGACAGAGAGACAGAGAGAGAGAGAGAGAGAGAGAGAGAGAGAGAGAGAGAGAGAGAGAGAGAACAGGAAGATGGAGAAATGTTATCTTAATCGGTACGAGTTCAGATATAAAACGGTTATAGGGTGAAAGGTCAGGACCTCGAAGTGAAAGCCCTCTTTAAGAGCGATGGCACGCAGGATCTTGGAGGAGACGGTGCTGGCCAGCATGTACACGTCCTTCACCGAGGACTTGAGCTCTTCCCCCTGATCCTGCTCCTGCTTCTCCTTCCAGCACTGAAACGTCCACCAGCCGAGCAGCGCGCCGAGCTCGTTCCCCGAGAACACCCTCCACTCACCGCTGACGAGAGACAAGAGGAACGGAGACGTGATGCCAGAGGATGTTTTTCAGGCTGTTAATCTCTCTCTCACACACACACACACACACACACCTCAGCTGTTTCTCAGCCATGGCCAGTCGGTCCGCGTCTGGGTCGTTGGCCAGAACCACGGTCGCTCCCTCTCGGTCTGCTAGTGCGAAAGACAGGTTCTACACACACACACACACACACACACACACACACACACACACACACACACACGCGCTTATGAAGACCTATCTCTAACTTCCTGCTAGTGTGGATGTTCCACAACATTAAACGCATCTATAAACGTGTGTGCACGTGTCTACCAGCACTCCCGCTCCTTCCTCAGGGTTGGGGTACTCCACCGTCGGGAACTCCGGATCGGGATCTTTCTGCTCCTCGACGGCAAACGGCGGTCGAAGGCCGAAAGCTTTAAAAGCGGCCTGGACGAACACGTGACCCACGCCGTGCACCGAGGTGTGTACGATCTTCACCTCCGAACTCCTGTTCAGCTCTCTGTGAGCAAAACAGACCGAACCTGTACACCTGAGTGTTTAGAGTCCAGCGTTTACCCCTCCCACATCCTACATTCACACTTCTTCACGTGTTTCCCGTGTGTGTGTGTGCGTACCTGTGGAAGCAGTGTTGCTGAATACACTGCAGGTATTCTCGGTGTATCTCCTGATACGGGTCTTTGAGCAGCGCGCTCTGTGAGGCAGCGTCCGTGTCCCACGACTCGGCCCACGGCTCCAGGTTCTCCTCTATAGCTGAGGCGATACCTTTATCATGGGGGGAGATGATCTGAGCGCCGTTCTCCCAGTACACCTATCACACACACGATAAACCAAACAAATTTGTGAAATCGATCAGATGGTGATGTCACTAGATAGAAATCGACATACCGATCGGTTTTGATTATTAATTATTATACGGTACGAAAGCGGCCTCTAGAGGCGACATAAAAACGATCGCTGACTAATTTAGTCTTGTTGTTTGAAGTGTTTTTTTTTTTTTATTATTATGGTTAATTTTGGAAGTCCTGATTTTTATTTTATATTCGGAGTGTTGCGTTTCGGTTCAGTCTGGACGTATATCTTCTATTTGCTTTAATATATTCATATTTATTTCGTTTAAAACAAACAAACAAACAAACAAACAAAAAAAGTACAGTACATTTTCACAGTACGGTCAGCGCTGTTTATTTGTGTAATCAAGTTCGGCGATGTTTTGCTTTGAGCGTTACGTTTTCATTCGGTATCCGTTTTAAAAACTATCGGACGATTTAATGGGTTCTCGGCAGGTGCTCGGTTATCGCTGCGTCTGGGATGTGCTGTACCTTGTAACCGTTGTCCTGTTTGGGGTTGTGGGAGGCCGTCACCATGATACCAGCACAGAGACCCAGATGAGATACAGTGAATGGCTGAGAGGGAGGAAAAAAGATGGGGGGGGAAAAAAAAAAAAAAAAAAAAAAAAACGTTAATCGGGAAATCTTTATTTCTTCAGAGGAGGAACTACACCACGAAACCTTCAAGAATCAGAACTACTTTTACACTACGCACCACGTATGGCGTAGGAGTGAAGACGGTGAAGAGGTGAACGGGAACGCCTCGGCTGATGAACACGGCCGCGGCCAAGGACGCGAAGCGCTTGCTGCTGGCGCCGCTGGGGGTGTGCTGGCGCGCGTCGAATCCGATTACCACGCCGCGCTGCTTCAGATCATCAAAACTCTGCTCCAGATAGCGACAGAATCCCTTAAAGACAGAGAGAGAGAGAGAGAGAGTTTCAACATCGGAAGCGTCCGAAATGGATTGCTGTAATAACGTACTGTCTGGACGTTCCAGTAGGAGCATCAACAAGCCCCAGTTTGTCCAGAATTCAGCTGCCTCGCCGTCGTCGCCTCTGGCTTGCTCGTTAGGAATAAATTCATACGTGTAAAATCTATATCCTGAACGTATACATTTCTGGAAAGCTGCTTCAGGACTGTTAAAAGCGCTATAGAAGTAAAACTGAATCGAATTGAATTTTTGTTGTTTGGTCTCACCTGCGTGGTCTGTATGATGGTGAGGTCGTTCATACGCGACACGCCGGGCCCCATGGCCGCTCTCAGCCCCGCCGTCCCGAACTCCATCCGGGCGCCAAAACATCTGCGCAGCTCGTCTACGTTTCCCGCTTTCACCAGCTCTCGCACGCACGCCGCCGTCTTGCTGTTCTGCATCGGTAAGGACGTCAGACGTACAGTCAATTGCGTTTGGTGTGACGTTTTACTTAACGTCTGGTTTATAACTAGGTTATATTTCGTTTATCTGAGACAGCCTGAAACATCACGGTGTAGGCATCAATAACGGGTTGTCCGTGGTGAGCCGGATGATTCCCGTCACGCGAGGGATGACCGCTCACGTCTACATTCCAAGACTCACAAGACAAACCGACACACTCATAACAACATTAACTCGAATTAAGCCCATTCAGCTGTTGAATGAGGTTCACGTGTCACGGCACGTCGCTCTGGTTACTACGGCGAATCGGGTTGTAGGACTCAAGTCCGAGCTCCAGATGTTTTCCCGTACTGGCTTGGGACTTATCTCAAGAAATTACTGTCGTTTCTTTTCGCAGTACTACTCGACCTTGATCTTGACTAGTCCTGGTGTTAGACTTGACAAAATGGTGGACAAAACCCTAACAACGAATCATATAGTGCACTACACTGTGCATAGGAGACGTTATTTTATTTTACACCCTGAGCCATGATGCGCTCGTGTAGAGAGTAGGCGGTGATTTGGGGTAAGGGGTTACACGTACAATATAATCTCAGACAGTTCATGTTACTTCATGTTATTATTATTTATTTTACAGCTAAAGTTTGCAAACGTTCAGAAATACACAATCCTACAGCACAAGCATCCTTCTCTGTAGAAACTCCAAAGTTAAACTGTCAGGCTTTTACAATTTCACAACCATTTCTAAACCAATACCACTGACCATTAGGAAAGTCTGAATCGGTTCACTCGTGAACCGGTTCAACTCGATTCATCAAAAAAGAACCGGTTCGAGAGAATGATTCGTTTAAGGGAGTCGCACATCACTTTTCTTTTCCTTTCTTTTCTTTATTTATTCACAATTATTAAACTATGCTCGATTTACAGACGTTTTCTAGACCAGTAGACCTTTGTTTCAAAGGAACTTTTAATCGTTTGTCGCTTTTTAAAAGGATGAAACTTCATTAGAAAAGGGTGCTGTTAGCCGAGTTAGGGCTTCCTGTGTACGTGTGCTTAGTAGCTAACGGTTTAGAATCCTAAATGCATTCGAATTCTATGTACAGTGCACTAATAGTGTCACTTAAGTCATACCCTGTACAGTGCACTAATAGTGTCACTTAGGTCATACCCTATATAATGCACCTAAACTGACAACACCGAGCCGATTCGATTGAGCTTCAGCCTCATTAGTTAGCAAGACATGCTCAAACTAGCCAAACATGTTTGTATATAAAACATAACTCTGCTCACCTTGTCAAACTCTAACCACCGTTTAACAGCGTTGTCCAGAGTGACATCTCCAGTGCTTTCCACTCCGTTTTCCGCCATTTTGTTGTGTTTTTTTCTTTTTTTTTTTTTTTAACCTCCTGAATACGAGTTGGTTAATCTGATTCAACACTCACACATCTGTCCCTGTGCAGTGGCTTATGAACCTCTCAGCTACACTACGCTCCGGCTCAACACCAAACGGCTCCGTTTTTAACCACATAGTGCACTACGTAGGGTGTACAGTTAGTTATCAGTTCAAGCCCTACATAGTGCACTGACATAGGAACCGAGGATTCGTTTGGAATTCAGCCTCTGTGTTGATTACGTAATTAGAGAAGGGAGTTGAGGCTGGAATGTGATTGGCTCGTGAGCTCTGACGACGACGAGCCAGTTTATAACGTGAAAAATGATGTTGTTTTTTTAAATAATATATTATTATAAAACTATGTTGTTTTAAAAGTAATGATAAACACGTCGTTTTGAATATATAATCATATTATAATAAATATATATATATTTTTTTTTAAAAACGCATATACTAATCTAAAATTGCAAACTGACTAGCAAACTGTTAGTTTAGAAACACCTCAGTGTTCCCCTGTCATCCCAAACAGCTAACTCGCTAGCACACTGCTAGTTTAGAAACACCTCAGTGTTCTCCTGTCATCCCAAACAGCTAACTCGCTAACACACTGCTAGTTTAGAAACACCTCAGTGTTCTCCTGTCATCCCAAACAGCTAACTCGCTAACACACTGCTAGTTTAGAAACACCTCAGTGTTCCCCTGTCATCCCAAACAGCTAACTCGCTAACACACTGCTAGTTTAGAAACACCTGTGTTCCTCTGTCATCCCAAACAGCTAACTCGCTAACACACTGTTAGTTTAGAAACACCTCAGTGTTCCCCTGTCATCCCAAACAGCTAACTCGCTAACACACTGCTAGTTTAGAAACACCTCAGTGTTCTCCTGTCATCCCAAACAGCTAACTCGCTAACACACTGCTAGTTTAGAAACACCTGTGTTCTCCTGTCATCCCAAACAGCTAACTCGCTAACACACTGCTAGTTTAGAAACACCTCAGTGTTCCCCTGTCATCCCAAACAGCTAACTCGCTAACACACTGCTAGTTTAGAAACACCTGTGTTCCTCTGTCATCCCAAACAGCTAACTCGCTAACACACTGTTAGTTTAGAAACACCTCAGTGTTCCCCTGTCATCCCAAACAGCTAACTCGCTAACACACTGTTAGTTTAGAAACACCTCAGTGTTCCCCTGTCATCCCAAACAGCTAACTCGCTAACACACTGCTAGTTTAGAAACACCTCAGTGTTCCCCTGTCATCCCAATCAGCTAACTCGCTAACACACTGCTAGTTTAGAAACACCTGTGTTCCCCTGTCATCCCAAACAGCTAACTCGCTAACACACTGCTAGTTTAGAAACACCTCAGTGTTCCCCTGTCATCCCAAAAAGCTAACTCGCTAACACACTGCTAGTTTAGAAACACCTCAGTGTTCCCCTGTCATCCCAAACAGCTAACTCGCTAACACACTGCTAGTTTAGAAGCACTAACATCCTCTTGTGTGTTTGCATGGAAGTGTGGAGAACCATTCAGATCACACCCTTAAACATTCTGAAGCTTGTGGTCAGAAAACTGAACAAAATATATCAGACAGTTCATCTCAGGCTGAGACTATGACATCTCTTACCTCCTGAATGACTATTTTAGGCTCTCTGGACCAACTCTTACGGGTTCAGATTGAAAAACAAAAACAAAAAACATTTTGAACACATCCGTGTTGAGACAGTAAAAAGAGCTCAGGAAAGGTCAAACTGGTTTTAAGGTTGATTCGTGAAAGACGGGGAAGATAACAACATCTCAAATGTTGCAGAAACTTTTACCCAATCTAGGAAAGAAAGCTCTTGCTTAAGAACGGTAAGAGGAAGTTTTACGCGCTACCACGGCAATCTAAACTGGAATTTCCCATCTAGACTGGACAATGTGCAAACAGATAAAGGTGTGACGATTCAAACACTTGTACCTGTAAATCTGTGCTAGTTCACACAAGCGCCAGAGTGGACCAGTCTGGAAACTAATCAAAGTTACTAATAAATGTCAGTGCTGAGATATATAGTGTTGGAAGAGGTTGGTCTTTAGAGCTTTGCAGAGGGTATGGAGAAACAGACCAATCGAATTAGAGCCAGTGAACTCTTACCATAGACAAGGCAAGGTAAGCGGTTGCAGACTTTAGTTGGCGCTGGTCGTCCAGAATCCCATCCAGGTTCTCAGCTGTATGTGCTAGATGGACAACGAGGATATCAACCATAGGAAAGGTTCTCCGGTTAGATCATTTTTGTTTCATGATGAAGTTAAAGGGGTTCTCAAGTGATACAACAGTCAAAACAAAGTCCTACGGCCAAGAGATCTCTAGTTGGTCATACCATTACCATCCGTGACAGTAAAAGCCAGAAGAGCACAACTGACCGTCTAGGAAAACACCTGTTAGTACTCTCCTCTAAGCATGTTCAGCTGCCCTGCAACATGGACTGAACAGCAATTTACATAAACCAATGCAGTAGCTGGCTTTGTATAAATGGTAGCTGTTGAGTGATGGCAGACTAGCTAGAACTAGCTAGTGCATACAAACTGAGAAATACTTCTTTGGGAAACTATTGGATATATATCCAAGCAAAAAAAAAAAAAAAAAAAGACGTATGACACATACAAGCCTGTAAATTCTTGTATGACATTCTGTAATCATTTTAAATATATGCAAATTTCTGTGCCCCCAATGTTCTCTTGTGTAAAAAAAAACAAAAGGTATAATGTAATTATCACATGCATATGAACACTGTATATCAGTCCGTACAGGATTTCGCCTTTTTTGTGAATGTTGCGGTTAAAAGGGCTTGATTTTGTTGTGGAGTTGTTGTTTTTTTGTTTTTTTTATGTGTGCGTGTGTGGAAAATTACTTCAATTGGTGAAATTGCAATTGCACGAAATCGGGCTTTCGCAGTGATGTTTGTCAGTAACATCTGCTGTCATTTTGAAAAATTGAAAGCTCCACCGAATATCGCTCTGAGTTTTGGCCGTTCGTTTCTGCCATGGCAAAAATCGTGAAATCCTGGAGGGACTGCTGTATGAGATCACATAACGTAACGACGAAACGAAACGAAACACTGCTAGACGCGAGACACTTAAACACGAGTCGTTTCGAGTCTCTTTTTTAATAGCGAATACTGCATTACAAAGCAAGAGATTGCATTTCATCATGTAGACAGTCATACGTTCGTCCGTTCCCTCATTTGACTGGTCGGCGACTGAGCCACGGACGCTCTCTGGATCAGGTCGTGCTTTGGCTTCTGCATGCATTCATCCAGTCCGTGTTGTACAGTAAATGGTAAAGTACAGTATGTGTATGGTATGAAGCATGCCTAATAAAGGACAGTGCACAGCAGCTTCCAGGTTAGTCCACACACCTGAATGAAAAAGTATTATCACAATCCTGATCTGGTATTTCGGTGACCGTTAAAGCTAAATCGCCTGCTCCCGTTATAAGTCGTTCCAAAATTGGGATTCGGGTCTTTAGAAGAGAGTTTCCTTTACAGTACTAAAGTGACTAAAATTAAGCGCAAATAAATTTCAGATGCTAGACGCCAAACACCAAGCAAGAACTCATCTCTGTGGATCTGATCGGACTTTGTGAAACGATCTACCCGTATAAATAAAGTTTAATGAATAATGCCTATAGTAAAAAAATAAATAAATAAAATGGTTATAATACAGCTTATGGAAACTCAAATAATGAAAACGGGTCGTATTCCATCTACAAAAAAAACCTAAAAAAAAACAACAACAAGTACAACTTAGTTATTCGTATCCTTTGGTATGCCTGCTCAAAATATAGAACATTTAGTTCCTGGTCATTAACAGATCACCGTTAGTGTCTGCTAAACACTGAGCCTTTGTTCGTTCTGCTCTGGTGAGTTTTTATAAAGTTTGATTTAGAGGCAAGCGTGCATATGCGTGAAACAGAAAGACAAAAAGATAAAGGAGGACGAGGAAAGAAGAAAAGGGCGAGGTTAGGTCCTGCTCTTGTGCGTAACTGCTACACTGTGCAAAAAAAAAAAAAACCCCAAAAAACCAAAATTGCCAATAATGAATTCAAGAAACCTACTAAAGTACATAGATCTGGAATAAGAAAATAATTTCATACAATCAAACTAAAAACACTGACGAAGTAACAATACCACATGCCGATTTTAATCAAGTGATTGTCGGTGTGTGTGTGAGTCCATTCGTAAGCAGTGTCACCCTGATTTTGTGTTGTGTGTGTGTGTGTGTGTGTGTGTGTGCTCATCGATAAAAGGTCAGCATCTTTGGACACAATAGTTAGGTTGCTATAGTTAGGCTTTTACATATTTATATCATAATTGCCTTACGTAGCTCATATTTGGCCGAGTCAGACGTCTGCAAGACGTTATCGTTCGAAGGTCAAAGGGCCGTGAGGGTACGGAATAGCTGTGTTAGGCAGAAGACTGAGGTTGTTAGCGCGGTACACTGGCGGGCCAGGAGTTTAATACTGAGTTCATGGCATGTCCTCCTTTCCGCGGCCATGCCCAAGCGCTCTGCCGCCCGTGCAAACTCCTGATAGGTCTGCGCAACGTCTGCAAGTCCCGACAAGGTCTGAGAGTGGCGCTCCTGGCACCTCTGGCAGCTAGAGAAACTCAGGCACACGGCCGTCAGCTGCACCAGTGAGTGAAAACTGTCCGCTAGAGCTTGCAGCGTCTCCGCTGGGGTCTGCCCGGCCTTCACTACCTGCTGACAGCCAGCCAGAAACCCTCGCGCCTCCACATGCAGCCTGCGCTTGTTTTCAGAAAAGTGGTCTGCGCAAGTGTCTCTGGGATGCTCTTGGATGCAATCTTGTTCCTTCGTGGCACCATCCAGGACTGCTAATAGTGTGTCAACATCTCTCTGCAGAGCCAGGAAGCCTGTCGGTGGTAAGGGGTAATGTTGGGCCAGTAAGGCGGTGATAGCGTCTCCATGAGGATCAGAGAGGAAGCAGTCCAGGGGCGACAGAAGAGGGCCGAGTTCTGCGGACGAGGACGGCGGCAGGACCACACGAGAGAAAGCTGGAAGGGGTGAGGATGGTGAAAAAGAGGAAGAGGAACCAGAAAGGGATGAAGGGATAGATGTCACCGCCACTACTCGGTCACGCATGCTTTGCTGTGTCCTGCAGGAGAACTCATAGACAGTCAGTTCGTCATCAAAACTCCCATTGTCCAAGACGCTGCTGAAGCATTTGGTGTATGCTGATTGGCAGCCGCAAACCTCCATCGGTGTTTCAGCACTCTCGATTACTGTCTCACACACTGAGGCAAGCACTGAGCTGCAAGTAAGGTCGGGCTTTGCGTGTAGATTTGGGCCAGGCAGAGCCTGTGGCTGGGTGTTGGTGGGATTGGATTCGTAATGTGTGAGAGGTTGTGAGTGTGCACCCACACGACGGCTGCTTCCTGCTTGTAATCTGCTGATCTCTTGTGACGTCACCACACCCCACGGTCCATTAGGTTTCTGCGTCGTAACCACAAGAGACGAAGGGCCGATTTTGACAGGGTCAACCGATTTCAGGCCCGAAGGTGACTTCAGAGTCCAAGAGAGTTCTTCGGGTTCACTTTTCTGTTCTCTTTCCACGTAAGAATTATTGCGATCTACTTCCCCAAACTCTTCAACCACCTCCGTGAGCTCTTCAGACTTTACCTGAGTTGTGGTCATATTTTCAGAAAATCTCCTTGCTTGTTTGGCGTCATCTACAAGACTACTGTCACTGGTTAGCGCTTCCTGGGAACGAGACATGTACAGGGGCAAGTCCTGGGTCTTTCCCCGCATTGCTGAAGTAGAGAGGCGACCAAGGATGCGTGAAGAACACTGCGGCCCAGGGGATACAGTGGAGGATGGTTCTTGGGTGAACGGGTCGCCAGAACTGTCTGTGTCACCAGAATGTGGTTCTGCTGTGCGGACTACAGGTTCCGTCTGAGGACAGAGGTGCCTCGTTAAACAAAAGAGACCGCTGCTCTCAGATACTGCAGACATGCTCTGACTTCTTCTTGTTCTCTCTGTTGGCCCTACTGAACATTTCTGAGTGCCCATTTCCAGACTGTCTACATCAAGTCTGTCCATGCCAGGGTTCTGGGTGAAGGATATGGTTGGGACTTTCAAAGAAAGCGAGCTAGATGCAGGTGTTTGGTCTAATCGTGGAAGTGAACAGCTCTTTTTCCTCAGCAAGGGTTCCTGAAATGGACCTTCTATCAGGGATTCTTGGTCGTTTATTTTCACAGGTAAAGCATCGTCACTGCTAGGAGTGCCAAAAAACAAGTGACCGTCAAGCAACCTTTCAACTGCACTTTCTTCTTCAAGTCCATCAGCTCTGCTCGTGACGTTGGATTTTACTTTAGGCTCTGTAGAAGTGCGTACTGCGACAATAGAAGGCGAGGCAGTAGACATGATTTCGGTGACAGACTTAAACTCCATGGAATCTGGTTCCATCAGTATAACCTGCTGTTTCCGCTGACTTGCCTTGCTGATTTTGTTACCGTGCAGGAGATGGTGACTCGGGTTGGACTGGGTGATGGGTTTCGATTCCATTTCTGCTGGCTCGCCCTCAGCATTTGTTAGAGATGAGACCGTGGGGCAGGAGCTTCGATTTGACGGTCCACCGAGGTGGCTTTCACTGAGATGCCTACGTCCCAACCAATGATTTGGGATTCGGTTGTACGTTTTCGTTCGTTCTTTTTCAGGAAACGATACTAAAGACGTGTACTCGGTTTCCATGAAGGAACGGCGCTTTCTGCTTCTCTTGCGGAACCTGGGAACCTCGTTTTTCGTCTCCGTCTTTAGTTTTTCTTGATCTTTTCTCTCTCTGTTTTTACTCTCTCCTTCTCGCTTCTTTCGTTCGCCGGCACCGGTGCCGATGTGGCTTAGGCTCAGAGTACGCTTCGTGACGCTCGAATCTCTAGAACGTCCTGGAAAAGTGAGAGGTATGAATAAACACGTAAGATTTTTTTTTTTTTGCGTCTTTAAAGACATAAAGACGTAAAAGCAAACAATCTAAACTCCAGATTTTGTCCCTCACCACGTAAGAATCACAAACGAATGCATGTTTATGAGAGTACATAATGGGAACAAACCTTTAGGCATTGGTGCTGACAAAGGTTCCTCAGGAATGAATTTCTCCTGGGCGTCAAAGAACTCATCGTCTGAGCTACTGTCCCCAAAACCTGGGGGAGGCAGAAGGATGGGCACCGGCTCGGACTCCCTCTCCGCCTCTGCTTTGTTTTCTTCACGAGTGTGGTGAGCAGAAGCTGTTCTTGCATGGACGTGACCGCTATCGGGCGTTACATTCGAGCAGATGTTGTAGTAACATCGTACATCGCCCTGGTTGAACGTGAACACAGCTTCTCCACGAGCAGGCTCGGCGCTTTCGAAGACGTCCTCTGGTGCTTCTTGTTCATCGTCGTCTCCCTGTTCCGAATATTCGTCCTCACTGGCCTCGGTGGGACTGGGTAGACATTCTGCGATGTTAGACAGGGCGGCAAGACATAAGAATTCGTCGTCGGGGAAATCGATGGAACATGGTTCTTCGTTGAAATCGCCGTCTTGGCAATCCGGCTGACTCGGACACGGTGTACGAGTATCGACATGGAGGTAATGGTCTCTAACGCTCAGCTGGCTGACGCTGTTAGTGGAGAAGTAGGTCAAAAAGTCGTCCTCCTCTAAAGCGTCCATGGAGTCGCTGGACATGCTGGTTACGAAGCGCGAGTCTGTCTGAAATGAATCCGATGCTTCTGATGGTGGGTCCTCCACAATGATGACGCATGGTGGCTCCTCCTCCTCGGTTTCCAACGTGTGGTTTTCCGCATCGGGTCCTACTGCCTCTCCTTCAACGGCATGCACGGAATCAGCCTGATCCTCTAGTCTTACTTTCTTTGTTTCTCCAGCACCGTTCTCCACGCTTTCTTTTTCACTCTTGTCTTCCGCATCCTCCTCTTCTTCTGCGTTGGTCTTTTCTTCCTCCTGTCCTGCGACCGAAGTGATGTTTGCGTCAGCCTGGGTAGGACTTGAACAAGCATGAACAAGCAGAGCATCCACTTCGGAGTCTTCGGAGTCACTGCAGCATCTTGATACATAACCTACACGGTAAACATGTATCCACACCGTATTACTGGTACTTATCATCAGTACAGAGTGTTACAATAAGTACGACTTCGATATATAATAAAGATATACAGGGCTTCCCGGTTCTCTCATCTGTTCAGCTTTGAGTTCATGTCATGTGCCAGTAACCAAACTGATCCAGGTGAGACACAAACCAGCTAACACACCAAGGACAGGGCAGGGAGGGATGACAGAACTAAAACTGAAGCACATGACATGAACTCGAAAGTCTAAATGACGACTAAATCATTGTAGCTTGGACTATACGAGTACGAGTACGCCTTCCTACCTTCTTCTGCAGATATACGGTGGCCCTTTGACTCGGCTGTCCAGGGGAACACGCAGATTTGAGGATCTATGAATACTTTGCAGTAACCAGCTACCAGGCACGACAAATCCTTAGCAGGCACGGACTCCAACAGCAAGGTTATGGGCTGTAGAGGAGAGAACGAGCGATGAGGATGTATAGTACGTCCCATTTGATACCTTTATACGTATGCGCCGACAGTACATACCTTTATATCCTGCATGTAGATCTTGACCAGGCTGACGCGTTCCGACTCCGTTACGAGCTCCACCCTGGTGATGCTGCTGAAGTCCGTCAGTGTGGTCATGATGCTCAGCTTGTGATTGATCACCTGACTCACCCCGTACTGTGCCCCCACCAACAGGCTCACCGTAGACTCCCTGTCTTGCAGCTGCAAAGATGGAGAAAGGAGTGTGTGTGTGTGTGTGTGTGTGTGTGAGACACTAACGACACTAAACGTGGTCACCCAGAAGAGGTTCTTTTTTTGAACCCGGTTCCTCTCAAGGTTTTCCCGTGTCGTCTCGGTCTATCCTTTACATTTCCTCCTATCCGGTATAAGTCCGTTTTTCTTTCTCCCCCCCCTGGGTTTAGAAAACCCGACACAGAATCGAACACATGGTTCGAATAGTCTAAATTTGAGTTATTTCATTCCGCGAATCGAGTTAGCATCACGAGCGTCACACTCGCTATGCTACTTCCGCTTTAACCTGCTTCTCCTCTTTATTATGCACTTCCTTATACGCGCTAGTATTCCCGCGTGGTTTGTAAAATCTCTCGCTAGAGTCCCTACTTCTTTACACATTTTTATATCTAATTCCTGTATTTTTGGTCGTCTTCGTGGACCTTTACGGTTTGAAATTTCCGAAGGATTTGCTGCGTGCGTCTTGAGTTCTTACCATCAGGGTGGCGCTAAAGGATTTTCCCCCGTAAGACTTGAGTTCAGACATCTCGCTCAGGTAGTGTAGTCTGGCCTGGTTTACTGTCATCGCCTAAAACACACACACACACACACACACACACACACACACGTATACTATACACTGAGGAAAAAAAAGGAACATAAATTCACATTCAATACATTTTAGCATTCTAAAACACACACACACACATACACACACACACACACACACACACACACACACCTTATGCTTGTGTTCCTGTAAAAGGATCTTCTTCATGTGTAAACTGATGGCTTTTCTCAAGTCCTTCTCTCTCATGTTCTTCAGCAGGGTGCTGGAGACAAAGCTTTCGATACCCCAGTCCTTCCTGTGGGCACCAAACCCCCGCCCCCACACACACACACACACACACACACAATACAGAATATGATTATTAATATACTAGATTATGATTAGTGCTTAAAACGCACTTGTACAAGCATTGTAAAACAAGATGAAAGTGTTCTACAGCAGCGACTCTTGTCCGTGATAAACGTGTGCCGCTGGAGAAAGCGCCTGTAGGACCGGGAGACTTACACGACGGTCTTTAGCGGTGTTTTAGGAGACTGGCCGGTGCTGGCGAGTCTCTCCTGTATGTGTAGAGCTGCCAGTCTGATCGCTGTGTTACACTTCATCTCCACAGCAAACCTCTCCTGAAGGACATCGCTCACGCTCTGTATACACACGTATGTGGAACACACATAGGAAAAGAAAGTGACTGTCGGGGCATTTAAATAAATAAATAAATAAATAAAGTTTTGACGCCGTATCATTTCTACACTTTTCCTACATGGGACGTACATCCATATTATCCTTATTAATACATATGAGCGTCCCTTTACCGTGGCTAGACACTGATCCGGAAGGTGAATCCTTCCGTTCGAAGCTGCTCGAAGAGTTCGGAGAGTCTGTAGTCGAGAATCTCAACTCCTTTAACTCCGGTTATAAACGCGAAACAGGAAGTGATATGACGTCAGACCGGACGTCTGGATCAGAGAACGGTTTCGTGGTTCAAAAAAAGGATGTAAAAAAAAAAAACGGATCGCAGCTCTGAAGCTCTCGTTGCCGAAGATCTCGGGTCTCGTTGCAGAAAAACGAAACAAAAAAGCAAACAAAAACATTTCCTCGGAAAAGATAACAACGAAACCGCGCGCACTTATTACTTATGAGGACTTCCGCTTTGACTTCCCTCAAACGACGCTAGGAGAAAACGATCCAAAAATCGGACCGCGAATACGGTACGTTTCGAATATTTCGAAGGCCCCGCGATCCGAATTCCTATCAAACGCACCTGTAAGTAGAGATACTCGAAGGCTACGGGGTCCTCCTCCAGCAGCTCTTGTGGATATTTGGGCATGAAGCAGACACGAAACAGACACCTGTAGTCATGAGGCTCTCTCTTCTGGACCACCTACACACACACACACACACTAATCAGTGGAAGGTTAGCTTAGCGGTGTTGATGCTTAGCGCAGTTACAGTTGCAGTGTAATTTTACTGACAGGTTTGTGAATCACATAGTCCGTACCGAAGACTCACCTAGCTGAACGCCAAACTACGGTTATCAGCTAGCTTATACACAGCAGCTATATTTATTAGTCGCCTAGTAACGGCGTTCTTCCTGAACTTAGCCACATAAACGAGTGTGTAGTGTGTTCTCCTTCTTTTCACGAGTTGCACAAGATCTCCGATCTACTGCTCTGTGTGCGTCCAAGTTTCGTCTGAGCGCTAGCTCAGATCTGCGGTGACTCATGAGAAGATCTAAACCCAGACCAGACAGAAGTGGACACGCTCGATACGATCCGGTTGTGTGTGTGTGTGCGTTTTACTTCTTGAATCGGCTCGTCCTCGTGCAGCAGAAAGAGTTTGGCGATGCTGTACTGTTGCTCGAGCACCAGAGAGAAGTGCTCGATGCGGGATATCGATAGCTTCTCTTTCAGGGTCATCACAATGTCCTAGTGGATGAGAGACCAGCATAATACACATTAACACACATTAACACACACACACAGAGTAAAAAGACGCTGCGAGGACGTTGATGGTATCGACGGTATAATCACTATTTGCTAATCGTTTTGTTTTGATGCTGTAATTATGCTTCAGCTCAACAATGCGAAATATCAAATAACGTTAAGTCGATTACATTGTTCTGTTGATGGAACAGGAAGAGTAATACAGTTTGAGCTTTATAGCCCTTTTAATCGAGTTTTAAGTGCCCGGGGGCGGGGGGTTGGGGGGGGGTGCTTGGGTTTGGAGCTGGGGGTGAATCTCAAACCATTCTGCGCTTTTTCATCGTAATGATTCAGTTCGGTTTCAAAATGTCCGTACCTTAACGGTGGTCTTGGGCTCGAATTTGAAGGCTTTGGTTTGTCCGTTCTCTAAATAGACCTTCAGGACGTTGGGCAGGAAGAGCAGAGAGTTACCCTGGAGGCCAAAAGAAAAACAAATAAATACATCGATGTTCAGAAAAGCAAAAGCAAACATCTATCCAAAGATCTGCTTGGGGTTTTTATTTGTTTTCTTTGGTAGCTCTGAAGTCAAGGTTCTGTGTTTAGTAACCTGACGCATGTGGGTTCTGGTTCAAATTCCAGCCACCTTGAGCAGGAATCCTTACCCGTGCGCTCCTAAAATGTGTGTCCGGATTTTCTACGGTAACGTTTTTGCATCCCGATGAAAAACGTCTGCGACGGTTAAACTCCCGTGTATCCTTAAAACCGAATCCGAATAAAGTGAGCTTAAGGAACAGAGCCTTAAAGAGTAAACGAGATCTACTCAGTTTAGTTAAGGTGCTCCGTCCCAAACCGGAGACGAATCTCCACTACATGTCGCGTGAACGCGTGCAGGCCGCCTTAAATAAACGATTCATTGAATAATCGATCAATTCGCTCGTGAATTATTGAAGAGGCCGGTCTAAAATGCTGCGTGATTTTTGTTTTTATCCTGTACGGATGCTCACCGAGTCACTTTTACTCCTACTGTACCTCTGGGTCATGAAGACCGTCTCCAAACAGACGTTATTACGTGCCGACGTTCAAAAACCTCCGACGATTTTGTTATTAAAGTGTCGTCTCTGCCCGGTCGGGAAAACGCTGCCCTGAGTATACAACCTAAAGTCTGTCCCATTTGGAAGGAACGATATAAAAAAAAAGGACGTTTGAGGTCACTTAAGGTTACGTTGGACACATATCAGCACATCCTACGAGCGTAATACTGTAAACCATTCAGGCAGTGATCATGACATGCGGACGAAAAGAAATACAGCTCGACATGAGAGCGTAAGAAGAGAAACACACGCCGGAAACACTAATGCACGAGGGCCACGGGAGAAGAGGATGAGAAAGGGGATGTGGTTTCCCGAGGCTATCAGTGTGAGACGATTCATATCCAGAATGAATTTGTTTTTGCTGACTCTCGGATCTCAGATCCCGGCGCTTTACTCATCAGCTGCAGCACGAATAATCTCAGGACGTTATTCAGGGGCGGAGCCTGATACGGAGTCTTAGTCTGCGGCGTTTTAGTCCGACCGCTTCAAGGTTCGACCTGAGGTGCTTTCTGAGATGCTTTTCTGCTCACCACGGGTGTCAAGAGTGCTTATCTGAGTTACTGTAGACTTCCCGGAACCGGTCTGGACCCGCTCTCATCGACAAGGCGTTTCAAACCTCAGACTCGCCGCTCGACGGATGTTTTTTGCGCCGGTATATCGTCGCCACTAGTCCACATCTGTTAACAGTATCCGTATGAATTATGCACTCGAAGGGTCGTCCGTTTAATTACGGTTATTTAACCTGCAAAGCAACGGTCGCGGATCTGACCAGGTTTAGTGCAGTAGACTGATATTTATTAACTTAAATCCCTGAATTTACAGTCGTCTAAGTCTAAGCTCGCCACTAAGAGCTATTTGTATTTAATCCGTTATTCAAATAGAATACATACCTCGTCACGACTGACACGTACACCCGGAGTGCTATGTTTTTTGCCGGAGGTACTACTTATAATATAACGGTCTTAAACCTCTCCTTTTACCTTTAAATGACATAGTCAGATTAATACACAATATAAAACTTTCTATTATTATTATTATTATTGAGACCTTACACACACACACACACACACGCGTACACACACACACACGTACACCGGTTAACTCACAAACACGTACACTTACACGGGTGTGAACACACAGACAGAGAAATGTCTGCACGATACACACTAAAGACTCATAGCTAAGTGAAGCGTGCATCGAACCTGCGAGTGGCCGTTAACGACCACTTCCTCGGCGAAGCGCACCTTAACCGGGTTGGATTTTAGCTTAGCCCTCTTCTCTGGGGTTATGAAGGACGACTTCGGCCCCTGATACAAACACACACACGTACAAAGACAAAAAAAAAAAACCCTTAATGTCGCTAATACGGAGCTAGCTGCAGTACACGCCCACGACTAAAGCAGACGATCAGCTACGTTTGCTGTAAGGCGTGGAGGAGGAGGAGGAGGAGGAGGAGGAGGAGGCACGTCTTAAGTTACAGCGTCGGCTAAAATCTTTCCCTCGACGCTAAAACGTGCTCTTAAGCGTTCTCGACTTTTATCGTACGGAACGTGCACTCCGTCGAGATTCCTGGAGTTTTTTTTTAAAAAAGAAAAAAGAAAAAAAAAAAAGAAAAAGTGCACTCTCGGGTGAAAGGAGGGGAAAGTGGGAAAGAATACGGGTGTGGACGGGAACAAAGCCCTCGTTCGTCTTCGTTAAGATCTCCGTCACGTTGTTTTTAAGATGTAGTGCGCGCGTGCGCGTGTGTGTGTGTGTGTGTGTGTGTGTGTATACACTCACCACTGCTATTCTCAGGACTGTCATTGTTATGGTGTCCTGGCACTCCCTGTATACAAGAACAAGAAAGTGAGAAAGACACAGAGAGAGAGAGAGAGAGAGAGAGAGAGAGAGAGAGGGATATCCACTCATACCATTCGGAATGCCACGTGTTATAATACTCATATAAACACACGTGCACGTCCACACGTACTTGATAACGTCGGCAGCTTGCTCTGTAGACAGATCATCGACAGCGACGTTGTTGATTTTCACAAGCTGGTCACCGGGGAAGAGTTTGCCGTCTGCAGGACCCCCTACAACACACACACACACACACACACACACACTCAGATCCTTCTCCCATCCTTATCAAATCGATGTTTATTTCAATGCCTGCCATGTTGTCATTCATATGTATCATCGTATTAGTCTTTTTTGATCCAGGTAAATCCCGGTGATGTTTCCACTTTAGATAAGGATATTTGGATAATCCGATAAAACCAAGGGCTTCTTCCTGGGGTTTTTCTTCATCCTCCGTCATGGTTTCCTGTGCTCCCACCCCTGCTCCGTGTTACGACCGTGATGACTCAGGAGGACTCTTCATGAAGGAAAAAAAGTGCGTGTGTGTGAGGATGCGTACCTGCGACGACCTCCTCCACCTGCGCTGGAGTGTGTGTGGACACAGTGAAGCCGTGGGACTCGAGGTCGAGGTCCAGTGGGATCTGAACGGTCACTCGGACTGGACAGCTTCTCTGTTCCTGAGGACTGGCATCGGGTCCTCGCCCGTCGTCGTCCAACACGCGCTCTCTACGGAGACGGAGAATGAAACGTTAGGAGTTAATTACACACACACACACACACACACACACACACACATGTACCTGCTCGTGGACTCTCTGGAACGACGAAGCCAGCGCCCTACTACCTGCTCTACTTTGCTGGTCCTGCGTGACGGAGAGCGGCTGCGGTCCCGATCCTCCATTGAGCTACACACACACACACACACACACAAACTCAGGTTAAAGATGATATCATATACAGACTGAGTATAATGGAGCACTATCTCGCCTATGAGAGATTGGAAATGTCTGTCTAAGCAAATCTACTTCAACTAGATTGCATTAGTGAATTTTATTACCTACATTAGGTGCATTCCAGTGGTCTTGAATGAGCATTTAGTCAAACATACCTTAGAACTGCATGCCTTGTTTGTTTTTTTTACTTTTCCATGTTCTCTGATGGGGGGGGCACGTGGGTTTGGTGGTTAGCGTTAGCGCTTGCCTCGAAGCTCTGAGGCTGGGGGTTCGAATCCCGCCTCCGCCCTGTGTGCGCGGAGATGCGTGTTCTCCCTGTGCTTCTGAGGTTTCCTCCGGTTTCCTGTGGACCTCCCCCAGTCCAAAGACGTGCGTCATAGGCTGATCGGCTTCTCCAAATTGTCCGTAGTGTGTGAACGGGTGTGTGAACACTACGGTGCCCTGTGATGGGTTGGCACCCCGAGCTCCCCGGGATACACTCCAGGCTCCCGTGACCCTGTGTAGGGTGAGCGGTATGGAAAACGGATGTACAGAACAATGCTTTAATGCTCTTTGTTTTAATCCGATCTCGTTTGTACCTAACGAGTATCCGTAGTCATGACGTCCGTAGTACCCGGGATGTATACGCTGTATAAGTTGCGGTTAACAGAAAACACGTGTGATTAAGTATAAGCTGCTATACAGTTCTCCGGTAAAGAGAACGATCACGTTACTCAAAACTCTGTTTACGTGTCCATCGTTTAACTTGTCTTGGGCATGACAACGCCGGCCTTTCACTACATCCAGATTTCAGAGAATCGTAAAATAAAATGTACCCGATATCGTCCCACCGCTACAAAATGATCTCAGCAGGGACCGTGTCTTGCTTTAAGTGGTACGAGCGGTCATTTAGGCTCCCGAACCACCAGGGGGTGCTCTTAAGACACTTGCATTTGCTAACATCAAGTTGCTAGCTTGTTATTACTAGCTGACAATAATAGCCTACGAAGATAATGAAGTGTTGATTCTGTTCATTCTAATGATACTGAGTACGTTGGCGTACAGGGCCACATGGAACTGAAACATGCCTTCATGTGTGCTCTTGGGCGCCCCCTTTCCACGGCTCACGCTGGATATATTCGTACTCCGTGCGCTAGCGTATACGATGCATCCACTACGCCGCAGTGCTTCCTGATGGGGATAAAGCGCAACTGGGATCACTTTCGCTCCCAAAGAGATCGCATCCCACGTCATACAGGCCCACTAAAAGCACATCATGTGTTATCGCACACATCCCAGACAGCTCGGTGCCGAGCGAGAGAGATTGAGAGATTGAGAGAGAGAGGGAAATTCATGCCGGTCGTCATGGACGTTTTGTGATCTCGGGTTTCGCTAAACGTTTAAAGCACCGTTATCCATCTCTCTCGACGTGGGTAGCGTCGATAATGACACCAAAGCAAACCGGACTCAGGAGGAGATCTCTAGATTAGTTCTTGACTACGGCGATGATGGAGATTCTCCGAAACTAAAGAAAGCTCTCGATCCTAGAGACGGTTCAAAGCTGAGAACGAGAGAACGGTCTTTCTTCGATATCTTTTTGACTTTCAGCTCAGATTGGACTTTTAGCGTTCTGCATAATCCCTGTCCGGTAGAAAGCGATAGACTTTAGGATGAAAGTTGAAATCTCTCCCCAGTCGTCTCCATGAAGCGCTTGTTCACACGCTTACGTCTCTCTTTCCTCGTTCTTCCCCCGCCACGGTGAGAACATGATCTGGGGCAGAAGCCCTGACGATAAAACCACTCGTCGTTATTTTTTTCTTTTCTTTTTTTTTTTTAAACTGGAGAACTGCTTTCATTTCACATCCTGTGTCAGGGTCCACTTAAGGCTTGTATTAGTGCTTGTTAAAAGATGCATACATGTACTGTATAACCGAACATTAAGTGCAGACCGGGATTAAATTCTCTCTCTATCCGTAAACCATCGGATCGATAAGATGGACTTCGAAAAGTTCGGCTTGTGATGCAACGGTCGGAGACGCGATTCTTCACAGTACTTCACACGTAATTCGTTTGCAACAGCCCTCACCTCTCTCTCTCTCTCTCGCTCTCTCTCTCTCTTTCTCCATCTCTGGCTGTCTGCGTCTCTTCCCCCACCTCTCTCTCTCCCTCTTTCGTCCGTTTTCCCGCCCGTTCTCGATTCGATTAGAGGGCACTGGAGTGAGGCGTAATTCCGTTTTATGCCCACCCCCTCGATTTAAAAACGCTCTGAGAGAGATCCCAGTCTCTGAGAGAGATCATGTCTTCCCCTACACTCTGAGAAGAACTCCGCGGCATTGACGCTAAACTGTGGTGTCCACCTTTCCCTGCTAGCTTCAGTAAGTGCAAAAAAAAAACAAAAACGTACACGGCACATGAATGAAAGGACATGTGAAACCCTCAGTGGACTGCAGTGAGAGGGGAGGCACTTATATCCAGAAACACACAGGGATACAGTGGCAGGCAGACGACCCTGGGGTTTTAGAAGGGTAAATTGCGGTAATAGGATCACACCGGGACGGAGTAACTGCGTCACACAACCTGAGCCGATCACAGGGACTCACACACACACACACACACACACACACAGTGGGGATGGAGGAAAAATAATCAGTTCTCAGATGCAGCGTTAATCACAGGCCTACACAGCACAATCTCCATACACAGCGCAAATGAACGCTTTTGTTTAGCTGAATCCATCCATCTTCTATAGCGCTTATCCTCTTCAGGGTCACGGGGGAACCTGGAGCCTATCCCAGGAGGCATCGGGCACAAGGCGGGGTACACACTGGACGGGGTGCCGATCCATCGCAGAGCACAATCACACACCCGTTCATACACTACGGACACTTTAGACACGCCAGTCAGCCTACCGTGCATGTGTTTGGACTGGGGGAGGAAACCGGAGTACGAAACCCCCGCAGCACGGGGAGAACACGCGAACTCCGCACACACAGGAACACGGTGCGAATCGAACCCCCGACCCCGGAGGCATGAGGCGAACGTTCTAACCGCTCTCAGAAGACCTTTAAGAACGAAGGATGACAAAAGAAAAAGGTATCGAGATCATCCACACCGATCCAGCCGTGATGTCGCGATGGACTATTACGGGAGACATTCGTCGTTTGCAGAAATGTTAACCATGATCGGATATAACAGGCGTAAGCCCGTGACGTCAGCACGGGTGTATTAAGTGGCTGGGAAAAAAACCCGTTTGGAAAACTGATTTCCGGTCCGGAAGGCCTGCTCGCGTTCGTGTGGATGCGCTGTAGATCCTGGAGGCGGAGCTTCGTGAATGTAATGGAAAGTGGGAGGGGTCTCAAGGGGTTTTTTATTTAAAAAATCATTTAAAAATGTCAAACTGTTAGAGATGTAATCTTGAACAACTTTGACTAATCGTACCTGATGCGCCGTTCGCGAGGGGCTGACTCGATCGGATGTCGCAGCCGCGTGATGTGTAACTACATCTCTTAATAAAGAATCCATTTCAAATTGAATCGTAGAGTGATAGCAAAACACACACACACACACACACTTACCGTTTTGTGTGTCAGAGCTCCATCAGAGAGAACTTGTTGTTTACACCGCACCATGCACTGTGCACTTCTTTATCCATTAGCCGGGCGGATCGCTCTCACATCGGTACCTCGTCAGCATTTACTTCAGTCCGACATCCATCGCGCGGGTCCGATGTTGCGTTGATTATTCCCTGGAATTCACTCGTTTACCTCGGCCTCTACATCACAGCGTGCCCGTCTGTCTCACGATCGTTCACTTCTGGAAGCACGTGATTCGTTCCTCCATTTTGTGTCGGAACTGTGGAATAAGAATAAGATGCAGACGCCGATCGTGTTACGTTCCATAAGCACCTGCGAGCGATCTCCATCGGCGGCGGCGGCGCCGGGGCTTAATTACGTATTCGAGCGCGGGACGAAAGCGTCCGTTAAGACCCCTGGGTGCATGATCGATACGGAAACCGTGCGCGTTTGCGTGTATGAGCGTACGTGTATGCGTGTGACAGGGAGAGACATCCACTCGCCACAATAACCAGGAGAGCGTTTCCGAATGGAAGAGATCGTTTATCACGGCGACAGGAAGAGGAACGAAGACGATACTCTCGCCCTCACACGGACGGGATCTTCTTCTAAACCCGAGAGGATTATAAAGCGACCGGTGCGAACACCGAGATCGTCGTGGCGCGTTTGATGACTAGCCGCTTTCGGTAAAAACGACGAAAACGAAACGGAATCATTAGCGTCATCATTCACTGACTCTGAAAGGATTTGTTTCAGGACCTGTAGGAAGCGTCACGCCCCTCGGTCAAGTCTAGAAACGGATTTAAACGCCGGACAGAGACGACAGATGAAGGCGAGAGACGGGATAGAGAGAGAGAGAGAGAGCGAGAGAGAACGAGGAGTAAGAAAGAGAGAAAGCAGGCAGGCTTCGTGCAGTCCCTCCGGCCCATTTCCCTTCCTGAGCGTTGAATTATTAATGCGTCCGGGACAGAGACACAGAATGCACCTTCCTCTAGTTTTTTTTCTTTCGTTCGCCTCCTGTCACTCTTTCTTCCCTGCAGCCCGGGACACCACGACGGTCTTCCCTTTCATTCGGTATCTCTTATTTCTCGAAGACTCTGTGAATAACTCTGCGGATCGTTTGACGAAGGTGACTGCACTTCGATTTGGAGTGAAGTGTGAAACCCACTGGAGTCGGTCCATCGAGTAAAGCAGCAACCCGGCCGTGAGAAGCTACTTCCGGCTCCGCGCGTACCGTTCCGTCTACACGCCTGAGAAATGCACCGGATTAGGTTTAACAGACAACCAAATAGAGGAGCATGCAGGTTATCCGGCGGGTGGACGAAGGGAAACGGTCCGGGGGGAGGCGACGGCGCATACTGTACATGTTTCATCATCTTTTTAAAATAAATAAATAAATAAATAATAATAATAATAAAGATTTCCCAGTGATACGATGTATTATCCTTACACACTGTTGCTTATTTAGCATGACATGTACAGGACAAGTGCAAACTCTGCTAACTCATAAAGTATGAAAGTTGGAGAGCACCAGTGTGTGTGTGTGTGTGTGTGTGTGTGCATATAGCATACTTTGTTTCCTTCTGTTTATTTACCCACAAAGGCGCTGTGAGAGAAAAGAGAGAGAGAGAGATTTGACCTCTAGAGTGCAAAGCATCAATAATGTATCTAGAAAATGCTGCTGGTACACCACTCTCTCTCTCGCTCTCTCTCGCTCTCTCTCTCTCTCTCTCCCTCTCTCTCTCTCTCTCTCTCGCTCTCTAACACACACGTGGTAATGTACAAAACTGTGCAAACAGTATAGTAGAAGAAAACTCTTTCATGAACTCTAATGAACTCTCCTGAGTGACAAAAAAAAGGAGAAGGTGTGTCCGTTTACGTCCGACTGCTGTTGATTTAAACGGTGAGAGTTCGGATCCCAACACTGCTGACACACTCGAGCCCGACCCTGGTCGAGCGTAAGCTCCGCCCCCAACGCCGTGACGTGCTGTCTGGTACTACACGAGTGTGTGGGGGTCGAACGAGTACGAAATCAATCACTCGGGGGTATTCCGTTATAGGAAAATAATCAGTGACGGAGTGGAGATACCGGCTCAAGGTGGATTACTTTCCAATAACGCCCCGTGCCGAAGTCTTTTACTCCTCTCATAACGACGTCTAAAAAGGTTTTCATTAACGAACGACATGTTGTACTTTTTATCCGTTTATAGTTACATTTAACGCTGTGGAACGGCCATGAAACACGTTATCCCTCACGTTACAGCAGCTATAAACACTCGTCCCCGCTGTCATTTTCTCTTGAAGTTAACGAGACAAAAAAAAAAAACCCCCGAAAAAACAGCAACAACTCGTTACCTAGAAAATGCAAACCCCTCTGTCTTGTCTCTCCGTGTGGAAAACATGCGCTGATACCGGAGACTCCTTCCGTAAATCTTTAAATAGCCTTAAATAAACATCATACGGGTCCTTGACGTCTTAATGAACAGGCGTGTTAATATACAGATGTGTTTCGCAGCTGCACTGACGTCAGAGCCGCTGTTATAGAAGACGAATCCACGCCTTTTGACCGGCAGGAAGCTACGATATAGAACGCAGAGCGACCAGCGTCTCGCTACGGGTTTCGGGACATGTTTAGCTAAAATGTCGAAAGGCGTGCTCGAGAATGTCCGAACAACCGCACAAAAAATCCAAACAAAAAAAAAAAAAAAATCAATTGATCAAATTAGCCGGATTGTGCATTAAGATGTGCGAGAGTGTGTGTGCGAGTGCACTCGTACGGCTAAGTGTGTGCATGTGAGCATCCACGAGTCCCTAAGCAACATTAGCACATTCCCATTAGGAGTCTGGTATGTTCTCTGGATAATCAGATCTACCACCAGGCCAGTCTTCTTTAAAGCTTTAAAACAGCATAAACAGCTGCTCTCAGTCATGAGCTGCCCGGAAAACTGGTGCGACAGGGAGACTGAGAGTTTTATATATATATATATATATATATTGTGTGTGTGTGTGTGTGTGAGGTACAATAAATGGTAATAAAGTATAAATCGGCATGTATCTGGATTACACTGCATAGAGTATTCCTTCAAGAGTTCCTCCTAAAAATAACCGCATAAATGAATTATTGTCACAGACGTAAAACGCTGACTCATTCTTCCTTTCTTGGAGATGGACTCGATTCAGTCAGTCTACCAAAATAGCACTCCTGATTGACTCTCCTCTGCGAAGGCCCCGCCCCTTTACAAAAAACGATCGCCTGCACCGTTATCGAAGCCGAAGCCAGTCCGCGTGCTCTCGCCCGTTCGGTAAAACGATGTGAAATAAAAGAACACGTACCACTAGCCCGGATAGCCCGAATGTGAGCGCTAGCTAACCTGAGCAGCGTCGTTCCGTAATGCTGGCAAGATAACGTAAACATGTACAACGTCACAATTCAGAATCATTCGGAAACGAACTTTGCTTTCCGAGTGTCGTAAACGAGTTGCCAAGCGCGTATTATTAAGACGGCTACCTAGGACTTTCGCGTTCGAGCTAATGCCGAAGAACACAATCTACCTTCGCAGATTAAACTTTAGCTAGCTTGATTACTTAGCCACAATCAGCAGAGCTGTTCGTCGGGGGCAAAATAAATGATCACGCGAGCAGATAGGACTCAACAAAAAGAAATCTGTAACACAGCTAGTGTTTGCTACGCAAGGTTTAAAATGCTGTTTAAAATGCAAACTTCACGCTGCAGCTTTTGCACTGGAGACTCCTTCCATAAACGGTTTCTGACAGGAAAATGACACGCTTTTAATCCATTCACGTAACGCATCCACCATAGAGCAATACAGAACGATGCGATAACATGTTAGAGGGAGCGCGTTTATAAACACCTTGTAGCTGGAAATATTGTCAGAGCTGCTGTTAGAGAAAATTAGCCACCACCTTCTGGCCAATGAGAAGCGAGCACGGTGTTACATTAGCTAACCTGCGAATAGGCATTAGAGCAGAAACCAAGCCGTTTTTGAAAGAATCTCCAAATGTAGTTAATTGTTTTTAGCTCACGGAATAGGCTGGATTTACCAAATGCTGGCGTGATTCAACTTGAAATTTGTGTCAAATTGTTATGTTTATGTTAAACGGTTAAAGTTATGTCAAATTTACGTCGAGTTACTACATTACGTCAAATTGTTAAAATGCACAAAATGTTGCGAAACGACCTTTAAACGGTCTTCTATGTAGGCTATTTTATCTCATTTTCAGTCCTTGAATGTTTTCCGTTAATCCAATATGAGTACTCCATATCAGTACTTCATCTGATCTCGAAGCAAAAGAAAACCGACTATGTTCTTCATGAAAGTTATCACTTTCGCTTTGCTACACGTTCCACTTCCAAACCACTACCGAAATCGCGTCGCACTTCTAAAGCCTACTGCAGGACTGGTACTGTATATTCACGTTTGTATCTATATGCCAATAACATACTGTACACAAGCCATGCTAACATCCTTTTAACATTCTTCTGTATAAGATGTAGCTTATACGTCTTTACCGGGTCACTGCTGTATATTCATATATATATGTATATATATATATAATGCTATTTTTAACATTCATGACCAACCTTCAATTCCTTCGACTGTTTCCCTTCACTTCTGCCAGACAAACTAATTCGACCGAGGATCAGGATTTACACGGCTTAAAGGTGTCACCCAGGTCTCCTTCTCAAGGCCGATCCTTACGCACTCATCCTTCTGCATTATGAGACAACAGTGAGAGTGTGTCGCCTGCGTTAACCCATTTTCACCGAATAAACACTGTATTTACTCGTTTACAAGGACGTTAATCCGGGTCACGTACGCCGTTTTTTTTCCTCCAAGGGTTAACCGTTCGACTCGAGCTCATGTCTGAACACACATGATGTTGACCTAGCAAATATACAAGGCTAACTTAACACCGCTGAACTGGCACATCCACTGTATGCATTTGATATAATCATGCCGAATGTTTCATAGCGCTGAATTAACATATGTAATGTTGACTGAACACGTACTGCGTTAAATACTTACACGTACAGGATTATATTATGGTCTCTAATCTTGACGTCTCGAATGAACACCTGTAACAGTGAATCAGCCCAGATTAGTGTTGAATTAACATCCAGACATCTTCAATTTGCACAGATAAAACCGCATCAGGAACACATACAGCAGTTGCTTACACATATATACACTCTTGAATTAACATCTATATTTTCCTCTTAGAATTACTGACTGTATCAATGCCTATTCTGTTGCATTAACTCAGACACATTTCTATAAAGTATTAACACCAGACTTTAGTGTAGGTGTTAATTCAACACTAATTTCTCTCTTTTACATCGTCATCCTTATGATGATGTAATGAAATATGGAATATTTTTCAACACTCACCTCTTAAGATATAGTTTTGACACCTCGGGTCACGGAATGATCCATTACACGTACAGTTTTATAGTGAGTGTAAAAGAAAGATCCGTTAAGACCGGTAGAAGGACGTTATGGATGTGAAATTGTGAAATTCAGCGCGTGCTGTTTGAGGGAGCCGCGCGCACGGCGCACGAGAGGGAAAATGGACATGAACCGTTATGTGTGCTGTTAGCGCGCGCGCGCTCCTCTCTCTCTCTCTCTCTCTCTCTCTCTCTCTCTCTCTCTCTGTGTGTGTGTGAGAGAGAGAGAGAGAGACTCTCCGACTCTCGCGCCCAATCTCTGACTGACTATGTAAACAATATTATGCTAACAGGCTACATTTTCTAGCTTTCCTATCATTTTCATTATTTAATTATTTTCATAATTTCTTAATTATTACAGTACAAACTCCAAATGACCACCAGGAGGCGGTAGTTACACTGTGACAGATACAATTGTATCAAAACTGTGGTCGTTAAGGTCCATGAATTAATCTAAGAAAATTCTGGCTCTTTTTAAACGAGTCAAATTATTTGACTCGGCTCATCAGTAAGAGCCGAGTCTTTCGGTTCTCAAACTTCTCACTGACGTTTTGGTTTCTGAACCGGACGATATTTGCGATATTTCTTTCCCCTGTGATTGTTTACAAAAAAAAAAAAAATTAAAAAATCATCTCAGAAATATCGCTCTACCTTTTAATAAACAAAACAGCAGCTCATACTTTGCAACTCATAAATGCGAGTCGACTCTTAAAGTTCACTTAGAAGAGCCGACTCGCATATATGAGCTGGAATGTATTATTTATGTATTTGTTTTTGTTATTTTGACCTATGAGTGTTCTTCTTGTGGCGGAGATATTTCATGTAATCTTACTCTGTCTTATAATCAACAAAATAACATTACTTTGCAGCTCATATTTGCGAGTCGACTCTTAAGCTTCACCTAAAAATAAGAGTAAAAACCGGATCAAAGGGTCGACTCGTTTGTGAACGACACATCACTGGATTCTAGGGACAGAATGTACACTTTTTTTTTTTCTCGCTGTATGTTAGCATTTCGTGACAGACTGATGACAATCTGCAAACTCTTGATTCTTGACACTTGATTGATGACGAACATGCAAACTCCTCACACACAGAGCAGCGGTGGGAATCGTACCACCAACCCTGGAGGTGTGAGGCGAACGTGCTATAGTCAAGCATGGTGGTGGGAGTGTCATGGTCTGGGGCTGCATGAGTGCTGCTGACACTGGGGAGCTACAGTTCATTGAGGGAACCATGAATGTCAACATGTACTGTGACATACTGAAGCAGAGCATGATCCCCTTCCTTCGGAGACTGGGCTGCAGGGCAGTATTCCAGCATGATAACGACCCCAAACACACCTCCAAGACAACCACTGCCTTGCTAAAGAAGCTGAGGGTGAAGGTGATTGACTGGCCAAGCATGTCTCCAGACAGATATATATATATATATCAATTATTTCATTAATAGGACATCTATTTTTTTTTTTAAGAAAACCATTCAATCCAGTACGGGTCATTCTGACACCCTTTATGCATTCGTGAAGGTTTTTTGGTTCATGCATTGTAGGATTAAATATCAAAAATCTAAAAGATGTGCGTCATACCTGACACCTAATCGAACACTTTACAGTTGGTTGTGTGACTGTATATCATTCCCTTCAAATGCTATTGAGCTTTAAATGATGGTATATTTTGTGTATGAGCCCATGCAGTAATAAAATACATGGCAATTTTATATATATGATTTAATAGTTTATTTTGTTAAATATCAAACATCTAAAAGGTATGCATCATACCTGACACCTACATGAACACTTTACAGTTGGTTATATGACTGTAAGTCATTCCCTTCAAATCTTATTGAAGTTAGAAACGTGTATAACAATGTCGTATGTAACTTTAGACACGGTCCCTTAATTTCCCCATATCCTGCGAATATCGAACCTCGAACGTAAAAACCAACTTCATTCCAGTTCCTAAGGTTCATCTAAAAGAGCCGGTTCAAAGAGCCGACTCATTGTGAACGATACATTATTACACCCAAGTAAGTGTGTCATTTTGTTCTCTCTCTCTCTCTCTCTCTCTCTCTCTCTCTCTCTCTCTCTCTCTCTCTCTCTCTCAATGTTTCGACGTATTCGTGTCTTGAATACACTGGGTCTCAAACCATATTCATGTAGGGGTACTTTTTAACACCCTTACTTTTTAACAAGGGGTACTTCATGACTCGTGAATCATGACTCATTAGGCACCGCGACACACCCTTTTTCAGCCAAAATTGTGTCCCCTACCCCTATATTATTGTCCTATATTATTGCTTTGTGAAAACTGGTTATGGTGACATTTCAGAATTATGATACGAATATTAATAAATAAATAAATAAATAAATAAATAACAACATTAAATTAAAATGCTAATGTGAAGCGTGTTTAGCTGGTTTTCGTCAGTTAAACCATTCAAACGTGCAATTTAAATAATATAAAGACGCGAATTCGTTTATCACGTACGTATATACAAGTAAAACAGCAAAATGATCCTTTATTTTATCCACATAATAGTAATATTTAATACAACAGGCGGCAATGTACATTAAGAGCTCACGTAACAAACATGCACACACAGAAGAAGAAGAAACCAAGTCGCGCGAGATGCGAGCTGGGCAGAATCCCAAATATCAGCTTGTTGTACACAGAGTGCACTACTTTGAGTGTTGGACGCCGTGTCTGCTCCTATAAACGTAGTGCCCGGATGTAGGGAGCGAGGATGGATTTGCAGTGTGGCTCCTGAACCAGACGCACAGCTGAGGCTATTTAAAGGGCTTTCACTGTCAACAACGCTACTGTTTCTTTAAACACTAAGGTAAATTTTGTACGCAGAAGTCACCGTAACTTTAACAAATACTCCGAGAGAATGCATGCTGGAGTTGTGCTTGCGTGTGAAGGTGTTTGTTTAGTGGATAAGTCCTAGCTCAGTGCTACAATTCAAGCTAACTGGCTAACGCTAGCTAGCCTTGGATATATCACACCTGTACGTCAACAACATCAGACTTACTTATTACACCAGCACCGTCGGAGCTTAAGTTTTTTTTAAAAAAACCTTTTTAAAAAACGTTATATTTTCTTAAATAAGGCGGTTATGATTTAAATAGTGTAGTTTTGTGACGCATTTTAGTGTTTGGTTGGTGTTTTAGCACCTGCTGGCTAGCTGTCAAACGGGCCTGGGTGTAAAAGAAAATAAAGGAATAAAATGCGCGTGTGAAGACATTTGCATGGAAGATGAACTGAAGTCTTATTTTTGCTTTTTAGGCTTTTAAATCAGCGACTAATTTAGTCATAAATGTATCATTACGTGACATTTTACATACATCTTATCTCAACCTATTATTAGTATTATTATTAATATTATTATTAGTAGTAATAGTAGTAGTATGATATCATTTTCTAATATGCACACCAGTAATGTATTAAATTAACCCTTAACAACGTTTAAAGCCTGTTTAAGGGTCACGTGATCACACTGTGGCTGCGTTCATTGCCTGAAACGTTGCTCTCGGTTTTCAAGTCGTCCTGTACTCTGTTTAATGTGTGTCCTCTTTATTGTGCGTGTATTTACGTTGTTGCTTTCGTTCCCCTCCGCAGGAAGGGAAGCCAGGCTGTCATGGCGGGTGTCGGGGCGAACGCCTCTGCGAACCCCGCGTGTAAGATCATGACCTTTCATCCCACCATGGAGGAGTTTCGGGATTTTAACAAGTACCTGGTGTACATGGAGTCTCAGGGAGCGCACCGTGCCGGTCTGGCTAAGGCAAGGCCGTGCTTTCATCAACTTCCTTTCGATTAGAGGGCGATGGGGAACGGTAGCGCTTCGTACGTCACCGTTTCCCGTGCAAAGTAACACTACGCAGATGTGCTGGAACAAGTGCGATTCTGTTACGGCTCCGTACGCTGGCACTCGTCGTGCAGCGATGGACGGCGTTCTCGTCTCGTCCGTATATCGTCTTTTTAGAGTTGTTTTTCTTGCTTTTACGTTATTACGTTGGACGGGAAAGAAAACAAACAAACAAACAAAACGTATTTCCTTGCTACACAAGCGATCATTATTTCCTGTAAAGCTGAATCGGATCGCCGTGTGTGTCTCCTCACAGGTGATACCGCCGAAGGGCTGGAAGCCGAGACGCACCTACGATGACATCGACGACCTGGTCATCCTGGCACCCATTCAGCAGATGGTGGCCGGCCAATCGGGGCTCTTCACTCAGTACAACATCCAGAAGAAGCCGCTCAGCGTGCAGGAGTTTCGCAGGCTGGCGAATAGTGACAAGTGAGACACACACACACACACGTTTGCTTTTTACTTCCTGACCAATTAGGAAGTAAAATTCCCCTTGGATTTAAATTTCAGTCCAGGCCTTGTTGTACATCTTTGTCTTGTTATAAATATCTTTTTGCGCCTTGAATTGAATCATTTCTCGCTAATCGTTAATGCAGGTCACTTGTGTGTGTGTGTGTGTGTGTGTGTGTGTGTGTGTGTGTATACACACTTACTGTAATCCAATCACGTGGTTATGAGGTCGGCTTTTGATCTTTGGATTGTCTCGCGTGCGCAGGTACTGCACACCCCGCTACCTGAACTACGAAGACCTCGAGAGAAAGTACTGGAAGAACGTGACGTTCGTGCCACCCATATACGGCGCGGACGTGAGCGGGACGCTGTACGATGAGGTCGGTGGCGTTAAAACGAATTTCCCAGATGTTTAGCGTGATGTGTTGCGCGTGAATTATGTAGGTTCAGTGTTGGCACCTGGGGGAAAAAGACTGTGTGTGTGTGTGTGTGATGTCAGGACGTCGAGGAGTGGAACATCGGGCACCTGAACTCCATCCTGGACGTGATCGAGGAAGACTGCGGCGTCTCCATCCAAGGCGTGAACACCCCCTACCTGTACTTCGGCATGTGGAAGACGAGCTTCTCCTGGCACACCGAGGACATGGACCTCTACAGCATCAACTACCTGCACTTCGGAGAACCCAAGTTCTGGTTAGAGACGTGTGCTCTCATGCCGTGTGTCGGACAGATCGCGACAGATTTAAAGCCGGGAGCAGGGCTAGGTCGCAGGACCGCCCTCGCACGTACGGACGTAGATAATTAGCCGAGACGAATAAGGAAGGTGTAGAGCTAGCAGTTTAGCGTCTAGTCTCTGTGTATCTTTCATCCTTTGTGTGATCGGATTTTAATCAGATATATACGGTTCATTTAACCTTTGCAGGTACGCCATTCCTCCAGAACACGGGAAGCGACTGGAGCGATTAGCCACAGGTACGCACTTTTTCTCTTTTGTCCTCGTATGGAGGGGAAAAAAAAAACCCTCACTGGTACTGTAACCATAACAACGCTCCTAAGACTAATAGCTAGAATGGGCTAACGAACTACAATCCCAAAATTCCCTAAATCCGTATAATTGACTATTATTAACGTCGTAATAACGCAAGGTTAACGAGATGAGATTCCACTTTTGGCGTCGTACAGGTACAGAGATGATCATCGGGAAATAAAGGAAAAACGGACAATACAGGTTAACGTAGCCAGCACAGACGCGGATAACCGCGTAACGTCCGACGTCGCGCAAGTCCGAGTAGACGACGTCCGACGTCGTTCCGACACGCCGTGAACGCGGCCTAAGTTTAGCTAGACGATCGAGTTTTGCGCCGGTTTCCTCGGAAGTACCGATTCCGTTCTCTCGATGGAAACGGCGCTTCATTCGCCGAACGTTTCCTCGCCAGGTTAAAGCCGCAAGTCGGATGGAAACGCAGATCTCAGTTCCAACCCACTATGGAGAATAAAAAGGTTCCCGGAACCATAAACCCGGGAAATAAAATTGGCCCGAGAGTTCCCGAGATACCCAAAAGGTTCCTGTTGAAATGATTATTATAATATATATATTTTTTTAAATCATGGTTTATATTCTCGCAATATCGTGTTTCTTTCTGTTCACACCTTTCCGGTTAACGGAATCGGAGTCACTAATTCAAATCGGTCCATAATACGGAACCTAAGAACTAGACTGTAAACGCGAGGAAGTGTGCATCGGCGGAAACGGTAGGACGGTGAACATCTCGGGATGTAAACGTCGGCCGAAACGTGAACGGAACTCTCTTTTAACGTTAACGATGTCCTGTATGTGGAGGTGATGGTTGTGTGTCCTTTCTTTCTTTTTCTTTTTTCCCCCCCTTCAGGTTTTTTCCCCAACAGCTTTAAGAGTTGCGAAGCGTTCCTCCGACACAAGATGACCCTCATATCGCCGTCTGTGCTGAAGAAATACAGCATCCCGTTCGATAAGGTACAAACAAAGGAACGCTTCAGCGCAAAACAGTGCAGTCGATCAGACGAGACATGTTTGGTACTAGTTCTACGTGTGATGCTTCCACATATGCACATGCTTCCATTTGGCCTTGTAGTGTAGCTGTGAAGTAATAGAAACGTTAAGTGAATCTGTATTTCTAAAAAAGAAAGGAAGGAAAAAAGAACGGTTACGCAACGTTGGTTTGTGTATATATACGTATACGGTCAGATAACACAAGAGGCCGGGGAGTTCATGATCACGTTTCCGTACGGCTACCACGCCGGCTTCAACCACGGCTTCAACTGCGCCGAGTCCACCAACTTCGCCAGTCTGCGCTGGATCGACTACGGCAAGGTCGCCACTCAGGTACGTTTCCGTTCTGATCGCGTACCGTTTCACTACGCAAGTTCTGACTCTGTACACGTCACCGCGTTGCATCATGTGGGGTCGTCGCTAAAGTAGCTAAAATAGCTAGCGTAATTATCTACCATCGTTTAAAAAAAAAAAAGACGACAAAAAACGCCGCCTCGGTCTTTACTCCACTTAACCCGATCGCGAATTCATTTAGACGTTTTTTCCCCACAGTGCACGTGCAGTAAGGACATGGTGAAGATCTCCATGGACCCGTTCGTGAGGCGTTTCCAACCGGACCGATATCCGGCGTGGACGCAGGGCAAAGACGCGTGCTCGATAGACCACACCCGTACCACGCCCGGCAGCACGCCCGAGCTCCAAGCGTGGCTCCAGAGACGCCGCAAGACCAGAACCAACAAGAAGTATGAATGACCGTTCGTTCGTTTTCGTCCTGCTCTGGTTTGTTAATCAGCAAAGCATTTCCGCTCGTGTTTTTATATCTGGTCCGTGTCTTGGCAGAGTGAGCTACCCTTGCACACGCTCCAAACGACTGAAAACCGTGCAGCAGCCGGTCGTCGTGGAGAACGCGACCGCGCGGACGAGCGACCAGGAAGAGGACGTGAAAGAGGAGGAAGACGCCAAACCTCACAACGCGTCTCGCCTGTCAGGTTATACACGTGATTGTGTCCCGTGATTATTTTGTACTGTAGCGCTTTGCTCTTTCTTTTTTTTTTTCCCGTGTTATTTAAAGATAGTATGTCTTCTTTATACCGTATATGAACCCCCTCCCTCACTTTGTGTCGTTCCTGCAGGGCCCGCTACTCTGTGTCAACAGATGTGTTTCGTCAAGGTCACACGAGTCAAGAGCAATTTATTGGCCCAGTCGTCTAAAAGAGTCCCGCCCCCCAATCCACAAGACACCGCGAGAGAAGCTTTAGGAACCGACGAGCCTCCAAACTCAGCTGATGAAGCTTCTGGGACGGATGACACGCCGGACTCGGAAGAAACTCCTGAACGTTTTTGTGTTGCCAAATCCTCAAGCAGCAAATCCCCAAATCGGTCCTGTTGTCAAGAAGAAGAAGAAGAAGAAGAAGAAAACCGCTCTGCTGTAAATCCCTCTAGTACAACGGTCACTATGGAAACCTGCGGTTTCGCAGAACGTTCAGGAGCTCCTTCGTCCGACATGCCTTTGCTTACGCCAGAGGTGACGGAGGATCCCGAGGGAAGAAAATCTCCGAATCTGTCATCCGAAATGCCCTTCCTGACCCTCGCGGTCCAGTCCGGTGATGACGACATGCTTCCGAATCCTAACGGACCGGAAGACTCCACCCCGCCTCAGAACGCGATGGGCGAAACCGGCGTCTGCTGCTCTAAAGCACCGTATTCTGATTGGTGCTCAAATCCGTTCCGAGAAGACGTCGGCCAATCGCTCGGGTCTGATCCGGACGCTAACGAGGAACTCCTCGAAAAGAGCGACGGAGACGGATCCGCATCCGTGCATACATCGCATCACCCCAAAGCCAGTACTGAACTTTCCAGCGAGTCTCCTTCCACGTCTTACGGCCAGAACCCTCTCGACGAAGCCGACTTCACGTCTTCTGCGTTACCGAACCTCTTTGGGGAATCCTCTACCGTCTGGAAGAGCCTAAGCTACCAAAATCCCGACGTTTCCGAGCTAGCGGTGCCTTACGCCGTGTGGGCGGAGCCTCGGTGCCAGCAGGTGAAGTGCCCCGATCCTTCCGACTTTCCGGAGAAGAGCCTGACGTTTACCGATCTGGAACCCAGCGTGGCTCATCATTCCGGGGCGGAGCTTCTCGATTCCCCGGGCAGGCCTCCGAGGTCAGACAGTAGCAGCGAGTCAGGTGAGGAGAACTCCTCCGTGAGCGAGACGGAGTATGAAGATTCGGGAATCGAGCCGGGAGAAATCCGCATCGTGAGTACCCCAGACTCTAACGTCAACCCAACCTGACTGTTTTAATCACATGAACCATTTATTTATTTATTTTTTAAAACCTTTTCCATGTTCTCTCAGTACACTATGCCCACGGCGAAGAGAAAAACGACCAAAAGTTGGCGCCACCCTTTGAGGAAACCGACAGCCAGGGCGGTTCCCAGCGCCGTGAAGCAGCAAGCCAACAGCGACGACGGTAACGTTTATAAATTACAACACGGAAGACGTCTATAATATATACGTCAATAATTTGGACATTCTTCCCATTCTTACTGATTATATAGGGAATAAAACACTCATAGGGGTTACTAGCAATTTATTATTTATTACAGACCACGTCGTACTTTGTAAAAATGGTTATTTTAATCCGTTTATACCGTCTCCTGTTTGCGTATCAGAACCCATGGAGGAGTGTATCGCGGAGGAAGAACTGCAGGAGGCCGACGTCTGGGCGAGACCCCTGGTTCATCTCTGGCACGGCAGGAAGTCTCACTTCCCGTCGGAGAGAGAGTACAACAGCGCGGCGGCTAAGACGGCGCCAAACTGCGCCGTGTGCACGCTGTTCATGCCGTACTATCAGGTAACCCGCATCCCGATAGCGCTTTAGCTTAGACGTTAGGAACACGGGAAACGGGGGCAAGCGAGAGACGGGGTCCAGGCACGCCAGTGAGTGAGCGCCGCTATGGGTCATAGCAACACCGTTATCTACTACAGCGCATAAAGACGAATCCACAGCTGCTGCACATCTGTTACACTCGTGTTTTGTTTTGTTCCGATATTGTCACGAACGTTTCTCACCAGCCCGAAGAAACGAAAGACGAGAGCAGACCCGAGGTCACGATGGCGGTCCGAGAGGCGGCGGCGAGGTCGCGACCTCTGATTCCTGAAATATGCTTCGCGTACCGCGAGGGCTCGTGTCCCCCCAACACACTCCTGGAGGAAGATGGATCCAGTCCTCTCGTGGCCTGTAAACACTGCTGCGTTCAAGTTCATGCCAGTACGCAACACACACACACACACACACACACACACACACACTGTACATGCAGATCTAGTTCATGGTTTTTATTTGTTTATCCCCCCACCCCCAAATGTACAGGTTGCTATGGCGTTGCTGCTCATGAAGTCACCCCGGACTGGACATGTGACCGCTGTTCATGTGGAGATCTCACCGCTGTACGTTACCGAATATTTAAATATCCGATATTCTAGATTGGATTATAAAATTTGCTTTTAATAACGCGTGTGTGTGTGTGTGTGTGTAACAGGAATGCTGCTTATGTAACTTGAGAGGCGGCGCGTTGAAAAGAACGACAGACGACAGGTGAGGACGCTCGGAGTTTTCCCCGCGTACGCTCGGTCGCGTGTGAACGATTGCGTGTAACGTAGGTGTCGCTGTACGATGTGTTCCAGATGGGCCCACGTGATGTGCGCCGTGGGTCTTCCCGAGGCCAAATTCACCGACGTAGTGAAGCGGAGTCCCGTCGACGTCAGCGGCGTCCCTGCACAGCGATACAAACTGGTATACACGCACATGCTAAACCGCCACACCTTTCCCAGACTAATCGCGCTTTACGTCCCCGCGTACGCATGTCCATCAGGAGTCCCCGACGCGGCTCGTTTGCATATAGCGACGCCCACAAAAGGTGAACAGTAAGAGTCGAGGCTGAAAGACCGACGTGGATGTCGTCGTGACTCGATTATATGGCAATGAAAATATTGAATCGTGTATAATATTAATAGTTTATACTGTACGCCGCCATTTCTGACGGATCAGAACGGCTTTCTCGTGACCGATGAGCTTTCCTTATTAATATGTGATTTTTATAATCGTGAACACTCTCTCTCTCTCGTCCGTAGAAGTGCATCTATTGTCATAAACGGATGAAGAAGTTAGCGGGCGCGTGTATCCAGTGCTCCTGTGGCCGTTGTCCCACCTCCTTCCACGTCACGTGCGCTCACGCTGCCGGCGTCACCATGGAGCCTGACGACTGGCCGTACGTGGTGTTCATCATCTGCCACAGGCACCAGTCACGGAGCTCCAGCGCTGTGAGTACTTTCCGTCACACCCCCTCCAACCCCATAGGTAAAGCCCCGCCCACCCCACCGCCACTACTATCATCAACGTGAGATTTATTTATTTATTTATTTATTTTTCTTTCCTATTTACAGAAATCAAAGGTGAGCCAAACAGAGCTGGCTCTGGGCCAAACCGTGATCGCCAAGCACAAGAACCTGCGCTACTACAGCAGCCGCGTCGCCAGCGTCACGGCACAGACGTTCTACGAGGTCATGTTCGACGACGGCTCGTTCAGCAACGACACCTTCCCTGAAGATATCGTGGTGAGTGTGTGTGTGTGGGGGGGGGAGGTGTTATGCAGCATGGGCGCGTCTAACACGCCTCCGTATTCACACAGAGCAGAGACTGTGGTCAGCTCGGGCCTCCGGAGGTCAGCGAGGTCGTGCAGGTCAAGTGGCCTGATGGGCTTTTTTATGGTGCTAAATACCTGGGCTCTAACACTACATACATGTACCAGGTACACACACACACACTTTCCAACAATTACATTATTAGTAGCAGTAGTAGTAAGGACACTGTTATGGAAAATGAATCGACACCTTCGGACCAATCAGGAGCCAGAAATTGGCGTACAAGTAATGATTCTGTATTACAGTCTAAGACAGCCATGTTGTGGTGGTGGTTGTGATTATCTGGGGTTTGTTTTTGTGTGTGTTTTGTGTAAGGTGGAGTTCGAGGACGGTTCTCAGGTGCTGGCTAAGAGAGAGGACATCTACACCCTGGACGAGGACCTGCCCAAAAAGGTCAAAGGTCGTCTCGTAAGTCACAAACACACAAACCTAGCCGGACGCCATCGGGTTACGGGACGCGGCCGTTTCGGACGAGCGGGATTATTTTTCGCATAGGCTCCGCCTCCCGACGATTAAAGGTTGAATTTTAGATCCAGAGGGTAACGTAGTCCCAGTTGTAACCTGCGTGAACGGACTTGACGTAAATAATGTCAGATGAGCTATACGTATTGCGTGGGAGTGCATTTGCATATTGGAATCTGATTGGCTCGTATGTTTTTATGACCCAAGATTCCAGTTTCAGATTGTTCAGCAACCACTGATGTTGTTTTTTTTTTTGTTTTTTTTTTTAATATATATCTTGTGTGCACACAGTCCACAGCCTCCAGCATGCGTTTCGAGGACGCGTTCTTCACCACGCAGGGTGAGCGTAAGAGGCAGCGCACACCGAACTCGCGCTTCCAGAACGACTACGTGGCCGACCCGAACCCTCGGACCTCGAGCTGCAGCAAAACCAACTGAGGAACGGGAGAGGGGGAGAGGGAGGGGGGTCGGCCGGCGTCTGTTGACGTTTGAGAGGTCAGAGATGGAAGAAACACTTTTTTTTTTCCCCCCATTCCTCGAATAATGGTGAAGCATTAAACTATCTAAACAAACCTCTTTTCCTCCTGTTTATGTGATGTCTCTTCTCCTCGCTGTTCCAGTCCCTTTTATTTTGCACCTTAGATTATGATTATTTTCCGGATCATTTGCTTGGCTTTGCACGCCGCTTTTGTAAATGGCCTTTGCGCTCCTTCCTCCATATTATATTATATTATATTATATATAAAAACACTACTCCTCTTATATCGAGCTTCAAAAAAAAAAAGAAGTGTCGCTTGATTTGATTCTTTTGGACGAAACGTTGCTACTGATGATCTCCTCAGACCTCTGATCACATTTAGCCCACCTTTACCTTCTGAGTTTTTACCTTTTTATTTATTTGGAATTTCATCTTATTTTCAGTGGTGCTCAAATCTGTAAAGAGAATGAGAAGCTATCTGTATGGAAGGCTGAATTATTAATATTTGAATAAACATCCATGTGGATATCCGTCGTTCTTATTCTTTTATTTACTGTGAAAGGAAGCGATTTCGGGTTTCTGACGTCATCAGAGGGTTCAAAACACTTCCGTAAAACGCTGAACTGATTTACTTTACGACCCTTTTTCAGGAAGGGGTGCCAATAATTCTGGAACTGACCGTGGGGAGCTAATAAAATGCTAACTAATGCAAACCAGACTATACCATGATTTATTAGATATTTCATAAGTATTGGCACCACTCATTTAAGAAATGTGCCCCCCACCAAAAAAAAAAAACAACAAACAAAACTATTGGCACCCTTACGATTAAATGTACTCCATTCCGTTAGCAGCGGAGACGATGATGATTTATATCTTGGTTATTGTTCACAAAACATGGAAGTCGCATTCAGACACTTGGTTCTCCCTTCTCTTCTTTCCCCGACGCTGCAGGAGAGACGAGTTCACTCGTTTATCTGGGAGCCGTCTTCTCCCCCTCCCTCCTCCATCAGGCACTTTTGTTTGTTTGATGTTTTGCTGATGGCTCGTGCGATTAGCATTTTTTTTTGGGGGGGGGAGAACATCAACACTGGCTGTCTTATCAGCAGAGCGTTAATCAAAAATAAACAGAGAGACAATCTCAGTAATGAAGATAACACCGTGGTGCGAGTCTGCGATCAACTGCACTTTGTCATTTTACAAAGAATTCACAAATGTAGCTGTGTGTGTGTGTGTGTGTGAGAGAGAGAGAGAGGGAGGGGGAGGTTATTTATGTACACATTCTCGGCTCGTTGCTCTTCTTTCTTGATCATTTCCTCAGTCGTGAATCTTTTTATTTTAAAAAAAATTAGGCATGACGTATGCAACTAAATAACTTTTTTGTTTGTTTAAAGTATAAAACTGACAGGTTTTCACGTGACATCTTTAAACACCCGCATGTCGTCTTGCTCTCCGTAAGAAGAAAACCTCTCGTGCATCTTTGTGCACTTTTCTGGCAACGAACTTCAGGATCTTAAAAGCTTGGAATCTGATTGGCTCTCAGTCTGTTCCAGCTTTCTGGAACGAGCGCGTGCTCCCTAGACTCCCGTCCGAGGATCCGAGTCGTCCATCGTCTGCATTCGCACTCGAGATCTCCCAGCGGCTTAGCGAAAACGCTCGCTAGGAAATAATTCATGCTAAAATGTCTTTTTTTTTTTTTAAAAAGTGAAGATTTACCACCCAAAAAAACGAAACAATAAAAACCCCACTCCTGCTTTTATTCGCCGTGTACACAACTTGGAAGTAGAACGATTCTACAAACTTGTGTGCAAGCAGAGTATTTCTGTCTGTTTTTTTTTCCTGAAAGATCCTTCGGAGCGAACGTTAAAACGCCCGGTGTGTTCGCTAATTGGTTGGAGGAACAAACCAGAAGCTTGAAAAAGCTTTTCGTAGCTGCTGAGATGTAAAAAGGGTTTACAGATGGTCGTTTGCGTGTTACTGTTACAGACGGATCATCCGCAGGAGGGTACGGAGGAACCGGGCCAGAACTGACTGGTGTTTTATCATCAGTGCTGCAACTCCATCACCATCTCTATTGTGTCTCAATGACTGTAATACTTAAGATGAACACTAGAGGGAGACAAAGAAAAGCCAGAACTTTACTTACTAGTCCTTCACCATTCCTTCTCTCTCTCACACACACGCGCGCACTATCTCCTACGCTTCCTTTGTTTGATCATAAACAGGTTCTCCTTCCTCTCCCATTCCTCCTCCTTGTTTTTCTTTTTGCTCTTTCCCGAGCCAAACAGTACTCCCGGGCTTTTCCTCCCTCTGTGCGGTGGAGTGCGGAAGTGCGCCCCTTGGTCGGGGGGACTTTTCCGGAAGCCTCGTGGAAAGTCCGGTTCTCCGTTCGTCACGTTTCGCTTCCGCTTCTTGTGCTTTCTCTTGCCCGTGAGCTCGGGCGTGTTGGTCCTCGTGTCCTCGTGCCAGTGCGTGTGGATACCCCGGGGAGATTGTTTAGGCGTGTGAGCGATGCGTCTCTTCGGCGTGCGCGTCTCGGGTGTCTGAGGGACCGGTGCGGACCGCAAATGCGCGTTTTTCGCTTTCTTCCAGGGCTGCTGCGGAGTCGACCAAAATTGTGCGTTTTTCCCATTTTTCCGTGGCGGCTGCGGGGTCCACCGGAAATGTGCGTTTTTCGATTTTTTCCGGGGCGGCGCGTCTCCGGCCTGCACTAGAAGGCCCGCCTTTCTGAGCTCTGCAACACACACACGCACAATTATACACACGACTCAATATGATGAGCATCATTGTCTTGTATCTGGTCATGTGACCTCCAGCAGTCAACCACACGGCGCTCGACTCGACTCTACTGACCTTCGGCTTGGAGGTGAGCCCGATGCGCTCTGCTCGTGATGTCGTGCTGGGTGTCGTACGAGGAGGCGAAAGGCAGCGTGGGATACGTTCTGTTAAACATCCTCCTCTCTGCGCACTCCTACACACACACACACACACACACACGTTAAACCTTAATTCGAAATGTGTAAAGTGTTGTGTAAATCTGGAAAAAATTTTACACACTGTGTGTGTGTGTGTGTGTGTGTGTGGTGAAGAGTGCCTCACATGTCCGAAGTGTCCCTCGCCAGAGCAGTTGTAGCAGTACGCGTGAGACCTGCGAGCGGCAGGACGAGGGGATTTGACCGGAGGCCCCGCCGTCGTCTGGAGGAAGAACAGACGGTATGCACAAGTGTTAAAATACGCATTTGCGTACGCGCGTACGGGACGTCCGTATACGCACGCGGGAAGTACGACGTCGCTGCGGATCGTACGTGTGAGCGCGGACGTCGCGTACAGCGGGCTCGTTCGTCTCACGCGATCGTCTTTGTGTGCGTCTCGTCGCACCTTCATCCTTCCCTCATTCTATTACCCAAACACACACACACACACACACACACACACACACGCGCGCCTCCGTTTATTCACTTCACTGTGAATAAGAGAGATTGCTTAGAACCTCTCTCTCTCTCTCTCTCTCTCTCTCTCTCTCTCTCCGTCTCTCTCTCTCTCTCTCTCTCTCTCTCTCCGTCTCTCTCTCTCTCTCCGTCTCTCTCTCTCTCCGTCTCTCTCTCTCTCTCTCTCTCTCTCTCTCCGTCTCTCTCTCTCTCTCTCTCTCTCTCTCTCTCTCTCTCTCTCTCTCTCTCTCTCTCTCTCTCTCTCTCTCCCCGTCTCTCTCTCTCTCTCTCTCTTTCATACACATTCCCATTTCTTCTTTTCCATTAAGCAGATTGGAGCGAGTGATTACTGAAGCTATCAATGAAGCTCGGTAATACGCTCCTGATAACGCAGCCTTCCTTCAGAGAAAGTTGCTCAGTGTGTGTGTGTGTGTGTGTGTGTGTGTGTGTCCCATCTGGTCCCAGGAAGCCCAAAGGCGTTTCACGCTCCATTGCCCTCCGTAAATACGCTCCGATAAAGAGAGTAAGCTGACTGCCTTGTGTGTGTGTGTGTGTGTGTGTGTGTGTGTGTGTGTGTGTGTGAGAGAGATGGTAAAAGCGACTGCGCGTGTGATTCCATCGTATATTAAACGCTCTCTGTCTCGTCCCCGCGTTCTCTCGCGCCCTTTTTCTTTTTACAAGGGAGCGAAGGTATGAATCGCGGCGCCGGTCGTTATCGGCTCGGCCCTGCGCCTCCGTCACAAAGGCCAGACGGATCAGAGACCTGCTCGAACCCTCCGTTTTCTCCCCACAGCCTATCTGCGTCGGAGAGACGGGTCGAGCGACTGAGTGTTATGGGTTGAGGGAGAGAGTGAGAGAGTGAGAGAGGGGGAGAGAGAGAGAAGGGGGAAACACTGACTGGGTCCTGTAAAGTCGTACCGGATCATTCTTCACGTCGGCGTAACTGTAAATATAACACGCCTCTTTATTAGGGTATTTACGGTAGCCCTGCTATTCTAGCAGTTACGGTAATGGGCGCGCGACCATTAAAGGTGCGGTCTGTAACTTTCCGAACGCTTTATAGCCATGAAAATGACGGCTAACCTTCACCACCGTCTCCACACAATCGGTCTGTCCGACGCCGCCGCCGAAATCGGACGAGTGTCGCGTTACTAGAAGCACCTTTACGTAAATAAAACAAACCACAGAAACATTCCAATCGAGCGTAAATTTATACGCCGATACCGCTGGACGTACGAGTCGGGGCTAGTTTCGACACATCTGTAATATTATCCGTCTGTACAGGATCGGGTATGGTCTCGTTTAACGACAAACGTTGGCGCGAAATCCCGCGCTGAACAACTCCGGGCGACTGCGGTTTCGCCGACTCGAGTCGTTTTGGCCAAAAAAAGAAGAGATGAATAAAATCACAAAAACTCAGCAAACCGCGTCGCACATTTTGACACGAATCGAGCCGCAACGACCGCAAGGACCTCCTGTACGGGCCGCTGGAGGGGAGACGACAAACCCGCGCGCTACTCTAGAGCGCCCCCTGGCGGTGCGCGTGGACGACTGAACATTCCACATGAACTAAACACGTGTTTGTGCACATTTTAAATGGGTGTACTGACGTGCGTATACACACACACA
>NC_030444.2:2036304-2068804 GCF_001660625.3 Ictalurus punctatus
GGGGTGAGAGAGGGTGAGAGGGGGTCAGAGGGGGTGAGAGGGGGTGAGAGAGGGTCAGAGGGGGTGAGAGGGGGTGAGAGGGGGTGAGAGGGGATAAGAGAGAGTCAGAAGGGGTGAGAGAGGGTGAGAGGGGGTCAGAGTCAGAGGGGGTGAGAGAGGGTGAGAGACGGTCAGAGGGGGTGAGAGAGGGTGAGAGACGGTCAGAGGGGGTGAGAGAGGGTGAGAGACGGTCAGAGGGGGTGAGAGAGGGTGAGAGGGGGTCAGAGGGGGTAAGAGAGGGTGAGAGGGGGTCAGAGGGGGTCAGAGGGGGTAAGAGAGTCAGAGGGGGTAAGAGAGTCCGAGGGGGTAAGAGAGTCAGAGGGGGTGAGAGAGAGTGTCAGAGGGGGTGAGAGGGGGTGAGAGAGGGTAAGAGGGGGTCAGAGGGGGTGACAGAGTCAGAGGGGGTGAGAGAGGGTGAGAGATGGTCAGAGAGGGTGAGAGGGGGTCAGAGGGGGTGAGAGTGGGGTGAGAGAGGGTGAGAGATGGTCAGAGAGGGTGAGAGATGGTCAGAGAGGGTGAGAGATGGTCAGAGGGGGTCAGAGAGGGTGAGAGTGGGGTGAGAGATGGTCAGAGGGGGTGAGAGGGGGTCAGAGTGGGGTGAGAGAGGGTGAGAGATGGTCAGAGGGGGTGAGAGACGGTCAGAGGGGGTGAGAGAGGATGAGAGACGGTCAGAGGGGGTGAGAGGGGGTCAGAGGGGGTGAGAGATGGTCAGAGAGGGTGAGAGATGGTCAGAGGGGGTGAGAGGGGGTGAGAGATGGTCAGAGAGGGTGAGAGATGGTCAGAGGGGGTGAGAGGGGGTGAGAGTGGGGTGAGAGATGGTCAGAGGGGGTGAGAGTGGGGTGAGAGTGGGGTGAGAGATGGTCAGAGGGGGTGAGAGACGGTCAGAGGGGGTGAGAGAGGATGAGAGACGGTCAGAGGGGGTGAGAGAGGGTCAGAGGGGGTGAGAGATGGTCAGAGAGGGTGAGAGATGGTCAGAGAGGGTGAGAGATGGTCAGAGAGGGTGAGAGATGGTCAGAGAGGGGGTGAGAGGGGGTGAGAGATGGTCAGAGGGGGTCAGAGGGGGTGAGAGTGGGGTGAGAGATGGTCAGAGGGGGTGAGAGAGGATGAGAGAGGGTCAGAGGGGGTGTCTTAACATTAACTGTGTGTGTGTGTGTGTGTGTGTGTGTGTGTGTGTGTGTGTGTGTGTGTGTGTATAGGTGTTCATGGAAATTCAGGTTAAACAGAGGGAAAGGATCAAAGCAATGGCGCATGTAAGAAACACACACACACACACACACACACACACACACACACACACACACACAATCCAAATCCCCTCTGTCTCCCATAACAACCTCCCTCAAGTGTAACCGTAGCCTTCCAGACCACGACTGGGGGGTTTCACCCCAAAACCTGATCAAAGTCCTCACACTCACACACACACACACACACACACACACACACACACACACACACACACACACACCGTTAACCAGTTTTTGGGGGACAAAAGGCAGCGGAAGCGAGCGCGAGAGTCAGATTAACACAGAGCGAGGGGACAATGGAGGGAGGGGACGAGGGGACGAGGGGTGAGACAGAGTGAAAGAAAGGTGGGATTGAACGCTTCCACACGGATCCAGACGTGACGTGACGTAACACTTCGGCTCGGAAATGAACGTCTGCAACGCCGCCGCCACCGCCGAGGAAGTGACTCGGTCGAGAGGCGCGAGTCGTCTCAGCGACTCTGCTTTCAGACGCGCATCTAGAAAAAAATTATTATTATTATTATTATTATTATTATTTTTAAAAGGACGAAATGGTGTGGCTCTAGCCACGGATTAGTCACCGAGCACCGGGGTCAGACTCAGGTAGGAGGCGTGGCCTAAAGTTTAGAGGCGGAGTTGTGTATCATCAGGTAAATATATTAAAAAACAAGCAAAAACTAAAGCGGGGAGAAAAACGTCCTCATGATTTTTGTATAACTTTAAACAACAGGTTGTGTATACCTGATGTACACACACACACACACACACACACACACACACACACACACACACACTTTCAGACACACTCCGCTGGTTGTAAATGTTGAGGTGAAAGACCCCCGGAGAGGCAGACGCAGGGGGGTCAGCGGTGCTGCCATGGACCACAGAGCAAACGCATTACGCTGCCATTCAGACCTTAATCTAATCAAAGGGTGGTACACACACACACACACACACACACACACACACACGCGCGCACGCTTGAGCAAAGGCATCTCCTCCGTCCTTTCTGCTTTGCGTAAATCTCTCTTGTATCCCTCATTCCCGTCTCTCTTCGCTTCTCTCTCCTCCCTTTCCCTCCATCGCTCGTACCTGGAATACGAAGTGGGGGATCTTTACACACCCTCGCGCTTCGACTTCCATTCCGCCGAGATCAGATCCGATCGCGTCCCTTTCGACTTTTACAGCCCGCTTCCTTTCGCGTCCGTCAGGGGTCTCGGGTCGCGGGACGCTCGCGTATTCCGAGACGAAACAAATGGGATTGTTTAAGATCCCGTGATCCTCTTCTCTTTTTTTTTTTTTTCGGCTAAAAGAATAAAGCGCATCTGGATAAATCAATCTGACGTGGACCCCGTGCAGCGAGTGTGTGTAGTGAAGAGGAGGCCAGATCTGAAATATTAAAACAAATCCAACCCCAGAAATAAATAAATAAATACATACATAAATACACTGTTTATTTTCTTGGGTTTTCATATGATGTTGCAAATTTCCAACAATGTACTTCGTATCCATCCATCCATCCATCCATCCACACACACTATCCACTGCTAACAGACTTATTTAAATGGACACGCTTTAAACTACAATGTTTATTATTATTATTATTCTTATTATTATTATTATTCTTTCTTCCCCGGAGACGGCGGCTGGTCTGAACGCTGAATCGAAACGAGAGCGTGAGCCGTCCCGACCTGGAAGGTGTAACGTACAGTATATTCTGTACCACTTCACACTTTCAGGTCGCAGGATCCAGCGTTTCCTCGGGCCAATCGGAAGGTGCCATGCAAATCAGTGCGGTGAAATGCATCATGGTCCGTGATCACACCGCAGCGAGTTAGGTGAGCAGTGGAGAGTGGGAGCGTGAAAACCGAGCGGCGTGTAGTGGCGAACACACACACACACACACACACACACACACACACACACACACACACACACACACTTCATACTTTCACAGATAGAGAGACTAAGATTTTTTTTTTTCACTCTCACCACGATCGATAGATGTACAGCCTGATTATGGATTACAGCATGTCTCTCTCTCTCTCTCTCTCTCTCTCTCTCTCTCTCTCTCTCTCTCTCTCTCTCATCATGTCTGAAGCACCACTAAGAAACCGAGTTACATGGATTACACTGACATCTCTATATCTATGTCTGTAGGTAAACACACACACACACACACACACACACACACACACACACAGGTTTAGACATCTAATATCTATTTCCTCTTCGCACTACGCGATCTTTTTCTTCAAAACCCCCCAAAAACCCCGAGAACAGAAATAAAGAACCCTTGTACGAACGCCTCCAACGTCCTTCCTGCCAGAACGACGCACGTCAAGATCCGCCTACGTAAAAAGACCTGACTACGCCGCGACGACACCTGACGTCAAGGCGTCTCGGTGCGAAGTGGCGACGTCTCGTTCACGCGACGCGCTCTGACCGGTCGAGAGACGCGGGGTTTTTTCCCGATCGACGGGTGGGAAAATAAACCTGGGTCTACGTCCGGCCGCGTGGGATTGTTCCGTTTTTTAGCGGAGACCGGCGTGAACGATCCGTGAAGACTCCGATACACCTGTAGCTAGGCTCGGAGCCAATGAGCTTCCTGCTTTTTACATGGACGCATGTGATTGGCTAATCTGAAAAAATGGTGTGAGAGAATCTGAAGAGGGAAAAATTTATTAATTAATTTAAAAAATGTACACTTCTTTTCTTTCCCCCATCTGAGTAAACAGTTTTTGTCATAAACGCCGGATTACGAGGCAGAGTCTGTCTGCGTGAAGCACGGGAGCAGTGGCGACTTCCGGAAGTTTCCATGACGACAATATTGTTTTAATTGGACATGCGTCTGAATATAGTTTTCTATATCTGATCATGACTACACTATACATTCAGTATTATTTCGCTCTGTGTGTGTGTGTGTGTGTGTGTGTGTGTGTGTGTGTGTGTGTGTGTGTGTGTGAGATGACCTCGAGCGACATCTATAAAGACATACGGTGCAGCTTGTTCTCGGTCCCCTAACCAGACTCTGACAATAACCATTCCTTCATTACTACAAAATCAGGGCACAGGGCCAAACCTACCCATAATGCCGGTGGGTACCGCCGTGCTCGGGGCACTCCGTGACCCTGCGTTTTAAACCCCGGGGTCGGGCGGAGTGGGGCAGGTGGCCAGGGTTGTCAATCAAAGCAGTGTTTCTGCGCACAGCGCGGTGGGGGACCAATTACGGCCCAGCGGGGGCGCGGCACGGCAACCGCACGGCGACCGTATGCTCCAATCACGCGGCGGACGGGTGAGTGACATGGAACGAGAGTGTGTGTGTGTGTGTCGGTCGCATGGGAGTTGGCGGACACGGAACGCATAGACTTTTTGCGCATGCCGAGCTAATGATTAACGATTAATACATAAACCAGAACAAAGGGTTGATCGTATATTTGGGTAGGAACGAGGTTACGAGGTTACAAGGAACGGCTACGGTATAACGCTGGTGGCGGCGATGGCGTGACACGACGCGAGGAAACGCGATCGTCCAAGATGGCCGCCTTCATAAACGTCCCAGACTTCCCGGTGAAGTTCTGTCCGACGCCGACGGCGTTTCGGCTGCGACGAGATCCCTCGTCTCGGGTTATACGACCATCGCGCTGTAGATGCTTCACGTTGACGCAGGCGCGTTTACGAGCCATAAAAGGAAAAAAAATAAATACAAAGATATTTTTAAAAATCACAAAATAACCCCCGACGCTGATAAGACCCGGGCCGTGTACCGCTCTCTCGGAACCGCGGCGAGAGGACCGTTTTAATAAAAAAACCGCTGGCTTGCGACTTCAATTTCATTTTGATGAAAACTCTCCGGTGGGAGCGTTCTCCTATCGGGGCTGAGGGGGCAGATCGAATTTTCATGATTGTTATTATTGTTATTATACAGCGGGAGATAAACAGCGGCGTTAATCTGCTACGTTTCCTTTCCCTTATCGCGGCGGCTGGAGAGAAGCGAGCGCGCCTTTCTTTCTCCTGAACCCATCCGCGCTGTAATTAGTCTTCATTCATATTCCCTCACAAACACGCGCACGCACACACACACACACGGGGGGGGGGGAAGGTTGTGTTCACCAAATTAAAAATTTGTCATTAAGTGGAATTTACCATAATGCCATTTTATCTTCCAGCGGTTGGGTGAGGAAGGGGGTGAAGCGAGCAAGCGTGTGTGTGTGTGCGTGTGTGTTTAAGGCAGGGGGGCAGCCGGGGGTTCTGCAAATTGAAAAACCAGAATAATCCTGCCCTCTCTATTGCCCTTGTCGACACACACACACACACACCCCGAATCCACAGCCATTGGGGTAATTAAATAATAGCGCTTTAAGATTTTAATTTGTCCTTTTTTCCCCTCTCGCTAACGCAGTCGCCGTCGGCAAGGCTCTCTCTCAGAACCCATTATTACCGGATGCATATGAAACAGGTGGGAGGGGGTGGAAGAAGGGAAAGAATTTTAAAAAATAAAAATCGCACACACACACACACACACACACACACACACACACACACACACACACACACACACATTAGATCAGCAAATATGAAGCTTGAATTATTAAGGAACTGTATCTCTCTCTTTTAATAAGCAAAGACAATAGGGGTTAATCCTAAAGGCCTAAAAAGACAAATTCGGCATGGGGGGAGGGGTCACCGGGGGGTGGGGGGGGCATCCTCTGATTATTTAAACTCTTCCTTTAGAGTTACAGTGCACAACCGCATCCAGACACGAACACGAATCCGGCAGTCAGGTTTGAACGTGCATTTGAAATGTGCGCACCGGTCACGACACCTGAAGCGAGAACGTTGAGAGAACGTTGAGAGAACGTTGAGAGAACGTTGCACGTCCATCTAACTCGCTGCTCGTTTCATACCTGACCTTACAGGAATTGCCCGATGGGGAGCACTACTTGGGAAGAAGTGCGTGGACGATGATGAGGGGGTTTTGTTTATGGTTTCATTTACGACTCCAGATCGTACGCGCTCTTAATCAGAGTTCTTACAACGTGCCTCTTGATGCGTGATCGTGGAAGCAGGAAAGATACGTTTACAGAGCCAATGATTCAATATGAAACACCGCTGGCTCGATGTAATACAAAATAATTCAGTGCTGGAGGCCACACCTCCGTCACTGGGACTGAAGCGCAGAGGACACACCCCCTCACTGGGACTGAAGTGCAGAGGCCACACCTCCTTCACTGGGACTGAAGCGCAGAGGCCACACCTCCTTCACTGGGACCGAAGCGCAGAGGCCACACCTCCTTCACTGGGACTGAAGCGCAGAGGCCACACCTCCGTCACTGGGACTGAAGCGCAGAGGCCACACCTCCGCTACTGGGACCGAAGCGCAGAGGCCACACCTCCGTCACTGGGACTGAAGCGCAGAGGCCACACCTCCGCCACTGGGACTGAAGTGCAGAGGCCACACCTCCTTCACTGGGACTGAAGCGCAGAGGCCACACCTCCTTCACTGGGACTGAAGAGCAGAGGCCACACCTCCTTCACTGGGACTGAAGTGCAGAGGCCACACCTCCTTCACTGGGACTGAAGAGCAGAGGCCACACCTCCTTCATTGGGACTGAAGCGCAGAGGCCACACCTCCACTACTGGGACCGAAGCGCAGAGGCCACACCTCTGCCACTGTACCTGAAGCGCAGAGGCCACACCTCCGCCACTGTACCTGAAGCACAGAGGCCACACCTCCGCCACTGTGCCTGAAGCGCAGAGGCCACACCTCCTTCACTGGGCTTGAAAGCACACAGGCCACGCCTCCTTCACCGGGATTATTATGACTGGTTTATGGATGTTTCCTCACCTATTAGTTTGTTTGTATCAATCAATCAATCAATCAATCAAGAGTGCAAATGATATTTTTTCAGTGTGAGGAAAGGGGGCGGGGCTGGAATTCTCCAAAGCCCTCACAAAAGTCGTTCATTTGTTGGTCATGAAATACATTGGTAAGAAATGTAAATAAACCTCTTGCAAGTGTGTGAGGAAATCACGAAAACGCAACCAAGCACACGGAACACGGAGCCGGTGCTAAACAATAAACGCCTTATTAAATATTAACGCGAATAAATCCTGTGGAAAAACCTGTTCCAGCATTCATTCATTAATATTTCGCTTTATTTATTTATTTATTTATTTATTTGTTTGTTTGTGGCCCAGATATCAGGGGCACGTCGGAGTTTCTGCAGCGATCCGGAACGCAGACACACACGGAGAGGTCGCTGCACGTCCCGCGTTTGGGAATGACACGGGGCTGAATCGTGTTTCCACTGAAATGAAACCAGATGTCGATGAACTAGATGAACCAGGACGACGGCGCGCCGGCGCTCGGAGGCGCCGTGAACTTCATAGTTCAAACGCCGACGAGCCTTCCGTCCAACTGTGCTCGTTAAGTCAGACTTCTGACGTCCGCTTACAACTTCGTCTCACCTGGAACGGCCGTCTTCGAAACACACGGCTAGACTGAGTAAAGAGTAAAGAGTCCACGTCCCCGTCCTCTTTACTCTAGCCGTGTATTTGGAACCGTTCCGGACTACGCTCTCGCGTAGCACCCTTCCTCGCTTCTTCTCAACACTTCATGAGATCCCATTAAGACGGCCTGCGATCTGAACAGACGCGTTTCTACGAGCCAGATTTCCTTAATGCGCCTGGACGCAGGTCTCGTTTGAACGTGGCCGCTTTTATTAGCACAAAAATAAATAAATAAATAATTAAATGACAGGTTAAATATGGCGAAGAATACCTGCGGTTCAGCTCCCAAAGGGATTACTTTTATTTGATGTTTTTCTTCTACCCACTCCAGTCCTCGGTGCATGACAGAGACAGAAGGAAGGTGGGGGGTGGGGGGGGGTCAGGGGGGATGGGGGTAAGAGGAGGGAGGAAGAATCTTTTGGTGAAAGGTAAAGCTGAATAAATACGGTGAGATCTGCAGAGGGGAGGCGAGGGAAGCAGTCACGCTCCGCACCTCGTGAACATCCTCCATTTTCTCCTTCGGCTGGTCCGGCGAGCGTCTAAGCCGCCGCAGACCCAATTACTATTGATCGCGGCGGCTGAGGAAAGAAACAAAACGTCGTGGAGTCGGACGTGGCTCGACAGAAAGCGCCGGTTCCTCCTAAGCAACTAAAACGCCACGCGTTAAAAACACACAATAGGAAGGACGGACTGCGCGTTAAAAGGCTTTCGCCGTGCGTTTAAGTCGTCCTCGTGACCGTCGGTTATTTCCCCTCTGTAAAAATAGTCCCCGTCTGTGAACTCCGGCCCGCTGCGCGATAACGCCGGGCGGGGACTTTAAAAGATAAGCGCCGACGGGAAGACGCCGGGGAAAAGCGGCCACGGTGTGAAAGAAACAGATCCACCACAGGCCTTGGCAGATACCTCGGCACTATTTCGGCAGGTGTGATATACAGAGCGCGCGTCGTACATTCAACCCCGTTTAAAAGTCCATCACAAAGCTGGACTAGGCTACACAGCCGAAAGATTCATTCGGCTGGCATCCGGTACAAGCACAAAGCTAGACGTATCACACTTCCATATTTCATCACCAGTCCCGATATCGCAATGTGAAATATTCTGAACGCCTTTCGTTCCTCCGGTGAACGGGATCATCCTCGATGGATAGAAAGGACGCAGTGGTACGGATGTCCAAATACGAATATACACGTTCCCAGGTTACCACGAGGCTGGGTGAAAAAGCACGAGCACATCTGCCCTGAACTGAGCAAACAGAATCAAACACAAACTCTCCCGAGTAATATAAAGTCCTAACATGCCAGGCAGCGTAGAGATACCAGACGTGAAGACGACTGTACTGCTGGTCCCTTGGCGTGTTTTTACGATATCAACGACCCTCAGGTTAAATACAAATACCTCCTTAAAGTCTTTAAAGCCTTAGAATCTGTTAGCATTACTGGCCAGGAGACTTAACATAACCGGACCGTTATATTTCCGCCTTAAAATCGATTCTTTTTTTTTTTTATTTTTAAAACACACAAGAAATGTCACATTTTTGGCACAATATTTCGGTATTACACGGACCATTGCTCCAGAACATACATTTGATGGAGGACGACAGCGAGGGAGAAAATCCGGGGACGTAAGCTCGGCGCCTGCTCAGCATGAACCAGAACACGGGGTTACGAGACGGAACCGTCCTGCGTCACAGTACGCGCTCATTTCGGCACGTACGCAAAATCTTTATTAGCGACACCGGCGTTTCTAGACAGCGGCGCGAGTCCGCACGGGCGTGTGCAAACGCTACGTTTTATCCTGCTAATCAGTGACACTTGTGATTGGGTTCACAGTATTACGAGAGCATTCAGTCGAGAAAAACCACTACTATGTTCACGATTTTTTTTTTATAGCGCAGACCTTAATTGATCCGAAAATATCAAACCACCCTTAGCAGCAGAATTGTTCGAGTCACCAAAAACGAATCGCAAGGCAGACGCGCTTGCGGACGGACGAAACCTCGAACTATTTTAAAGTAACGAAAACTGCGAAATATCAGAGAACCATATCGCATTATTGGCACATGCTTAGCACAGGAGCGCCTTCTTGCGCAGGACCAAAAAAAAAAAAAAAAAAAGAATATTAGTTGATGTTCGATATTAATGTTAGAATACTAGGTGAAAAAATTAGCTCATTTAAAATCATCACCAAGAATATTAGGCAAACGTTTAGCTAATTTAAACCGTCAACAAAGAATTTCGGGTGAAACTTTTGGTTGATGTAAACAATCAACATGGAAAAGCATTTTTTTTAAGCTAATTTAACCGGCAGCAAAAATATGAAGCAAAATTTTCCGCTAGGTGAAAACGTAAACAAAGAATATTACGTTACGTGAGGTTTTTTTTTTTTTTTTTTTTTTAAAGTTAGCTAGGTGAAATCTTCGACAAGAATATTAGGAAAAAAATTTTTTTAGCCGATTCGACTACCAGCAAAGAATATCGGGTGGAAATTTTAGCTAGGTGAAAACGTCTGAAGGAATAGTAGGCGGGAAAAAAAAGTTGAGATCATTTAAACCATCAACGAGAAAGACGTCTAGACTTGAAGAAGAAACGCTTGAAAGGATGTTTCTCCGAATAGGATTTTTTTGGATTTTAAGAAGACTCGCTCCAAAGAGATCTGAGAATACGTCCGAATTTAGAAGAGAGAAAAATTTGCACACCGCAAAAGCTATACAAGCGACAGATCAGCTGACGTTTGGATAAAAATCTGAACATTCCAAAGAAGTTTCCTAAAAGTATGAAGGAAAAAAAATTTGAGAGGACGCAACGGTCTTTCCGACTCAACTTCCGTGTATTTTATAGCGTACTACCATGATTATCGCGTTAGAACTGTGACGCGAGGGTTCTCAAACTATTTTATCTCCGTGGACTTTTCCATTGACCGGTCAGATACGTATAATAATTTTTTAAAAAGCCGATAATGAAATAGAACTTTAAAAAAACCGACATGTTTAAAAACATTGGTTGTAAACTGGGGTAGAAATGTTTACGCGATTATATTCATATAACGTTAGCACGTGGCGTCTTTTCACGCTCCGCAATCACAGAAATAAAAAAAAATCACTCGTGAAGAAAGTTCCAGATTTAAAAAAAAAAAAAAAAAAACAAAACATGAGCAATGAGACAATTGTAATATTTTTTTTTTTTTTACGTGTACATTTTGGATATTGCACCTTCATGACTTTTGTCAATTTGATAGACATTAAGTTGGATTTTTCCCCCTTCGTTTTTACGTCCTCTCGTCTTCGTGGCCCGTATCTGTTCAGTCTCTCTCTACGCTTCGCTACCTTCTTACAACAAGTAAAAGTTGTTTTCGAGGGCGCCGGGTTCAGTCGAACAGTGTGCAAAACAAGGAGGACAGACTTAGGTCTTTCCTCAGACACACACACATTTGTCTTACTATCCTTGTGAGGACGTTCCACCGACACACCCACACACACACACTTGCCCAACATACCCGATAACAATTACGAGGACCTTTCTTTTGACAATTAAACCTAAACCTTACGTTAACTTCAGCAGGCAAAAGTTGGGGCTTTTTTTTTTTTTTAGTTTTTAAATAAAAGCTGCAGTTTTATAGGATTTGTGGGGACCGGCCAAACGTCCCCATAAGGATCGGAATATCTGACAAGTTCGAACTTATGGGGACATTTGGTCTCTGCTGAGATATAAAAACATGCTCAACCACCCACACACACACACACACACACACTCAGACACACGCAGGGTGAAGTTCCCCGAATATGTAAAAAAGAGGCCCTAATAATAGCGAGGTGCCGTTTTCTGGAAGGTCCCAGAGGGACTTAAAAAGCCTGAGAGATTACTAGCTGTGAAACACACACACACACACACAAACACACACACTCTGAGGTGTTAAAAAAGACCACCGGGACAGACCGGTGTCAAGTTAGAGCGCTATATGTGTGTGCTGTCTAAGCCACGAAGTATGGCTAGTCCGGGCAAAAAAAATATACGATTACAGACTTTTAAACCGCGAGTATCTAAAAAATCATAAGTAATCATATTCTAATCGTGAAATACCACCGGTCGGGGTGTGTTCTTCCTTTTTTCTTTTTTCTTTTTCCCCTCGCCCTCGGACCACTGAACAGGGCTGCCATTCAGAGCTCCGTATTACCACCGAACCCTCCCTTTCATCCCCTGAATCTTATTGAAATAATATTAATATTTATCATTCCCAACCCCCTCAACACGCGCACACACACACACACCTTGGGCGAACTGTTAATAAAGGCCTTACTTCCTAAATCCACACCCCGAGACATCCTCACGAAAAAAAAAAAAGAAGAAAAAAAAAAGAAAAAAGAAAAAGCGAGAGAGCCGGTTAGAGAAAGTTGCCTGTGACGGGGAAAAAATTAATCACGTCTCGCGAGGGTGCCTCTTTCTTCCGTCGCTGGGACAATAATTTGATTTGATATTAAATGACTGCTTGATTATAATGGATTTTAGTGGTAATTGTAATTGACGTTTCGCCCCAGTCCTGTTTTGGGAAGGTCCCCCCAAATCCCCCCCACCCTTCTTTCTTTCCTTCGTCGAGCGTAAATGATGAGGGACAGTGCGGGGGGACGATAGAAAAATCCGGTCCTGCTCGGAGCGCTCGGCTAATAACGGTTTAATGAACTGATTTGCTAACCATCTTGCTTGGAAAAAAAAAAAAAATGGTATAATAAAGATCCGCTCGTTGTCTAGATCTATTCGTTTAGGATATTCAGGAACCCTAAATATTTCGTCTTGTGAGAAATAAGGGGCCGAATCTGTAAACACGACCTATACGACCGCACGTATAGGTGCTACTCGTAGCTACGATATACGGTACACGCTATACGTAGCTACACCTTTTAACAATGGACACATCCTATACTGTGTGTTATACTGTATATTTAATTAAAAAAACGTTTTAAAAAAATAATAAATAAAAAAAAACGACCCACGGTTCCAATCAGGGCGAAAACAGGCTCCGCACGACACACCAGGCGGCCCGACGGGCGGCGAAACTCTCATTTCCCCCTCCTGAGAGGAAAAAACACAACTTTTCTTCTTCCTTTATTTGAATACATTGAGTCGTTATCGCATTTAAATAATGAGTTCTTGCTTTACAAGGCAAACGAATTCACATTAGAAGAAGAAAGAAAAAAAAAGACGGGGGGGGGGGGGGGGGCGGCGTGTGGGAGGGATTTTTTTTTTTGTTTTTTTTATTTTTTTTTTTTTAAATCAGAAAACAAACCCACACACACACACCAAAAAAGAAATATTCTATATTGAACAAACGTTTACGCTCAAAACCAAATGAGCACCTGTGAAAAACAAACCCAGATGTTGCACTTGAGGTTATCGTGGGCATTTCCAAAAAAAAAAAAAAAAGAAAAAAAAAAGAAAGAAAAGAAAAGAAAACGGAAAATCTATGAGAGATAATACAGTCGGCAAGATGTGTTGAGACACTTCATAGCTAGCAGTAGCAATATTTACACTTTATGAAATATAACGTAATAATATTCTGTAGTTGTATTCGTTCGCATTTTTTAAAGAATTTCTACAAAAAAAAAAATATATATATATATATATATATATATATATATATATATATATATATATATATACACATATATATACACACACATTACACAGGTGTGTTTTTCTTGGTTCGTATGATTAAGGAATTGAACTCGAATGCGAAGTGGACTATAATGTGTGTAACATCGTAAAAATGAAATAAATAAATAAATAAAGTCCAACAGAGAAAGTACACACGCTTGAAAAGAAATACAATCGGATACGCTTAATTCGGCCAAAAAAAAAAACCAACGACAACAAAATAAATAAATAAATAAATAAATAAATAAATAAATTCCCCGTCAAATCCTGAGATCTCCCCGAAACTGCGGCGACAGAGCCGGAATGGCTTCCTCGGCTAATCGAACCTGGCGTGTGACCGTTCAGTATGAAATTGGGATGGAAGCTTGCCATCAACCTCCCCAAACAAAACCCACCGCCACCGACCCCCCCACCCCCCCACCGCCCCGGCCGTCTTAAGCCCCTAAAATACTGCGTAACGTGATTAAGGCTACCTGCTGTCCCATGCGGACGCCCACCCAAAAAGCCGGGCTCCGAAAGCAAGGGTGCAAGCCGAGTCTCAGAATGGGTCTCAAGTGCGCGCTTGTAGCGGGAATTAAAGAGAAACTGGAATTGGGTGCTTTTGAAAACAGTCGGATAAAGGTCATGGGGAAAAAAAAAAAAAAAACTTTATTTTAAACAAAGATCGCAACTAATTTCATGTCAATTTTAGTGATGTTAAGTTTAAAAACATTTTTTTTTTTTTTTAAAGGCACAAACGTTCCCGACTAAGCATTTGTATACTACTAACAGTAGTATTGTATACATATTCTAATGCTAGCAGACTTTTTGTTTTATTCGTAACTCTGACAGGAAAACGATCACAACGCAAGAACGTTTTTTATTCAATTATAACAAACGGGTCAAATTCCGGTCGTACGGACGGGTTTCCAATTGTCGAGACAAATTACTAAACCGAATCAAAAAATAAATAATAATACGTTCGTTACTGTGACAGCATCGACGCTAACCCGTTAAACTTTACCGGCTAATCCAGTTCTAGCTAGCTTAACTTGAACACCGTTTGAAAAGGCGTCACTGCGACGTAAACACATCAATGTATTTGGGGGAATAAAACAAAACGAAACAAAACTCACGAACGTGTAAATTGCGAACGTGAACGGGAAAAATCCTCTGATAAGCGCGAAATAAAAACAACTTGGGGGGGGGGAATACTTACGTAAAGCGATTTTTATCAGTATAAAAGAATATGTCGAAAATCTGGATATCGAACAAACAGCTCTCACACTTAAGTGATTTTGCGCTCTGTGTGTGTGTGTGTGTGTGTGTGTGTGTGTGTGTGTGTGTGTGTCTGTTCAAACACACAAAGTGGAGAAATGGGTGTGGTGTTTCAGCTGAAGTGGCACTGCTGTGCTCAGATAAGGGCCGATGCCTATCCCTGCCACACACACACACACACACACACACACACACAGTGCCTGTGCTACAGTACCTCAATCACACAGAAATGCACACACACACCTCCTCAGATTAGCATAAGTATACACACACACACACACACACACACACACACACACACACACACACACACACACACACACACACACACACAGTAAAGCTCATCTTCGTGAGTGTGTGGAGTGTCGGCACGTCCTTCCTCAACCTCTCATAACCAGAGCGTCCTCACAAACACCTTCACACGGTTACACACTTTACACACAACACAGTGCTCAGATGAGAGACTCGGCTTGCAGGATAACTCACGCTCACATACACACGTATGGATCCGCAACACACACACACACAAATACACACAAATACACGCACCTTCCTACATCCATCATGTACTAATAAACAGAAGGGAGAAGTATCAAGCAGCAGGCAGAATGAAAAAGAGCAAAAGTGTTGGTCCCCTTTCCTTCGTGAAAAAAAAAACTCTTGGTTAAGATGGCGGATTCCACGGAACCCCCCCCAAATATTGCGGTAAAGGTTCTGGCGCTTGGTTGAAATGAGGACAGTGTAATGTATATTAAGATCATCTACAATAAAAAGCGACGAAAGTAGCGTGTTTTACAAATGACTAATAGCTAATATGTTGATCGCTGAAATTTGAAGGGTGTTAGGTGCCTCTCGACCTGACGGACCGGAACTGTGAGCGGAATTCTGACAAGTGGAATTTTATAACGTTGACAAGGCGAGCAAAAGTTTTTCGGAAATCTACGAAAAACTGCGTGTCTGTTGGAACACAGGACCAGCTTCCCTAACTGAAATTTAGCCAATTATTTTATTTAGCTGGATTTCATTGGACTTAGCCCAAGCTGTATCAACTAACATTCAACTTAAGCTAAATTCAGCTATGTCAATCTTTGCTAGCTAAATTTAGCTTCAAATGTAACAGAAAATGTCAAAAGTAGCTACTATGTTTTTTTCCATTAATTAATTGTTCATTTTTTCTAGTATACAGCTGCATCCTTATTGTATTTATAATAAACAGGTCTACGTTTTAAGCTAAGTTTTAGTTACATCGGTTTTTGCTAGCTACATTTAGGTTAGCTCCATAACAAACAAAAAAAACATGAAAGTAGCTGAAAGTGCTATGGACTACTCTGCATTTTTGTTTTTTTCCTCCATTATTTTATTTACGTTAGTTAGCTAACTCATGCTACAGTTCTCTCCATGACAAACTATGGTTTCTTTTTTAACTTACCTAGGTTAGCAAGCGGGAAGTGTAGGCTACCTTACTGCAAGCTATGATGCACCAGTTACATTAACATATAAGAAGAGAATTTATTTTAATTAAATAAAGCATTGTGGGTATAAAATATCATGTTTAGTCCGTTAACAGATAATCGCTGACTAAACGTGGTCGTATAATGCACTTTGCCATACTGTACTAACTTGCGTGACCTCTACGATAGCCGGTAGAGGTGTACAGTTTTCAGATACTGTTTCGCAGTTTGCCGTTCGCCAGCAGCTGGTTGCCATGGTAACCAAAAAAAAAAAATGAGCCTTGTCGTGGCTGCGAAAACTTGGATGCAATTTACGTCGTGTACAATTAAAACATTACCAGTAAATGTTAAGAAGAAGAAGAAGAAAAAAAAAAGAAACACAAAATTCTTACCTTTATCCCAGTGTCACGACTGCAAATTTTCTTCACACACACAAACACACATATACACACACACACACACTGGTCTCAGGAGCTCTCAGGCCTGAGTGCCCCAAAGCTCCGAACAAAGTTTGGTGATCAAGGGGCGACAGCAAGGGGGATGAAAGAAAAAAAAAAAAAAAAAAAGGGGTGGGAAATAGAGAAGGATTGAAGGAGAAAAAAAAAAGTGTTGACCACTAAATGAGGTTAAACTCTGAAGCGCAGCCTGATTTCTTTTTCCCCCACCTTGGGTATTTCGGACACGTCCCTTAACCAAAACTTCTACTGAGAACATAAAAGTTGTAACATAACGTGCTATTTTTTTTTTTTTAAATATGGATGCCAAGCATAAGTTAATGACAGATAAACAATTTAAGTGGGTAAGTTACGAATATCAAAAGTTACCTGAGATATGTTGGTTAACAAAAAAAAAAAAAAAAAATGACTACAAGTATGGCTAAAAAGATGCTATAACGACACTCGCACCGTAACGCTGTTGCATACTTGTTTCTGATTGGTCAGAAGGTGCTGATTAGTTTTCTTTAGCATAACGCTCGTTTTGATGCGATCGTTTTTATAGTAGCAGCGAACACGAGGACTGGTGGAAGTACGGAAGGAAGGAGTCTCCAGTGTGAGTCAAAGGTAAAGCTGGAACTTAACGTCGGTTTGTAGCGGCTACAACGGAGAAAAGCGATAACGTTGTACGTCGCTATGACTGTCCATCAAATGCGAAGTAAAAATTGTCAGCACTGACAAATCGCTGTGCTACGAGAAGAAGAAAACGTCAGGATGTAACGTTATACCCTATACTCGTCCTTGGTTACATTTCTACAATGATATTTAGAACAACTAACCAAAACATCGAAGTTTCACCGCAAGACCCGGGCCGTTAACGTGGAATCCTCCGGAACACAACGAACGCTAAAGTGCTTTTGGGCATAACAATAGACTGAGCCCTCGTTTCCATGAAAATGAAAATGTGTACTAATCACATTGTCTTGTGTTTTATCAGCGCCAGCTGCAGCCGACACGCGCCACACAAGCCACCACGGGACAACTGGATTTGTGTGTCTGCGCATCTGTGTTCAGCTTTCGGCAGCCAAATGAAATTAGTCACCGCTGTCCAGAACTCTTTGCTTGTTTGTCAGATATTGGAACACCATACTTACACACACACGCTCAGATGTCCGATTTAAATTGTATGCCTGGACAACAACGTAAAATTTTTTTTTTATTTTTTTTTTATAAATCAGGCGCTGTAACCATTTCAATTATTCATATGCCATCACCAAAATCATAACCATGAACGCCAACACACACACCCGCACTCACTCCAACACACACACCCACACTCACTCCAACACACACACCTCTTTCCTACAACGTTCTCTTGGTTCCGCTCTGCATTTTGGATACAAATATGACAATGAACTGATTACAAGGTTCACACACAGCATATTTTCCAGACAATAATTCACCATAAATTCTGTCTGTTTAAAAAAAAAAAAACATTACTTTATGTAATATATACACATCTGCAATTCAGAGGCCCCAATTAATGTTTTAGCTTTTATCCTGTTAGCATAAGCCATTATATAGTCACTTATTAGTCTGATAATGCTAATCTCTGCTACCGCTAGCACTATGACATTTTCGAAGTAGCACTATGCTAATTGTAGGGAACCTCCTCACACTTGTTTGATACATACAACTAAATCTCATACAGTCGTCTATTACAATTATATCTCTCTCTCTCGCTATATATTATAGAGAGAGATCTATATATCCTTATCTTATGTACAGTTTAACAGCAAATCCTTCTGTAAACATTTCTTGTCTGTTAGCATAGCGCTTATATTAGCACGTTATAGCTGCAGATCTCTTGGTCATGTCTACCTCCAAAGCAATGCTCACAAGAATTCATTAATCGAGCACTTAATTTTACACTATGTAGTACAATCCGCTTGGAATATTACAATTAGAAGGATGCTAAAGCTAAAGAACATGTACATTTCTTTACTGTATAAGTCGCAGCACCTGATAAAATTTTTCCAGTAGTTCGCAGGTTGGACTACGATGTTGCGTTTCAGTTAGCGGTTAACGCTAAGTGGACTCACAGTATAATTTTTGCCTCGAAGAGTTTTATTCTTAGCAATTTACCAACACATCTGAGGTAAATATTGATGTTCACAGCACTTTCGACCGGTTTTCACGGCCACTGTGGCTTTCTATCATCTGCACGAAGCACTTGGCTAACTAAATCATTATCTTTAGCTCACAGGTTGTGACATAATGTTGAATTTCAGTCAGCGGTCAACGCTAAGCGGATTCACAGTATAATTATCGCCTCAGAGTTTTTTTCTTAGCAATTTACCAACACATCTGAGGTAAATATTGATGTTCACAACACTTTCGACCGGTTTCCACGGTCACTGCGGCTTTCTATCATCTGGATGAAGTACTTAGCTTACTAAATCATTATCTTTAGCTCATAAATTGCAACAATGTTGAATTTCAGTTAGCGTTTAATGCCAAATGGGCTCACAGTATAATTTTTTGCCTCAAAGAGATTTTTCTAAGCAATTTACCAACACATCTGAGGTAAATGTTCATACTCCACTGTCACTCTGTCCTTAGAAAAGGACTTAACATGTATACACTGACTAGCTAAACTGTTAGCCTCATTTGAAGTAACACAGAGTCTGGTGTTCGCAATTTACTAACACATCTGAGGTAAATATTGATGTTCCCAACAGTTCTGACTGCTTTCCACAGTCACTATGGCTTTCAATCATCTGTATAAAATGTTCAGCTAACTAAATCATTATGTTTGGCTCACAGGTTGTGACAATGTTGAATTTCAGTTAGCGGTTAATGGGTTCACAGTATAAGTTTTGCCTCGGTGAGTTTTTTCTTAGCAATTTACCAACACATCTGAGGTAAATGTTCATATTCCGGATATTTATATCTTGTTTCCACTGTCACTTTGTCGTGTTAAACACTTAACGTGGATACGTAAGCTATCCAAACTGTTAGCCTCATTTGTACTAACAGGAAGTCCTGTCCCTAGCAATTTACCAGCATATCTGAGGTAACCGTTGACGTTCACAGCACTTTGGACTGGTTTCCGCAGCCACGGCGGGTTTGTATCATCTCTATAAAAGACTTAGCTAGCTAAATCATTATCTTTAGTCACTAGTTAGCGTATACTCCGAGTACATATTACCTAGTTGCTTAGCAACAGCGTTCTCACGAGTGTATCTGCTTCAGTGGCGAGCCTGAAAGTTTCATTTGAACGCCTGAAAAGATGACGTTAAATTTTAATATTCGGAATGTATTATTTAGTAGTTTTTGTAAGAATAAATCGTTTAAAGGGGTTTAATGTTTATTAAAAACTGTATTTTATTTGAAACAGCTCGAGTGTCTGGTTCTTCATGCAAGTCAGCACCCAAAATCTCTCTCACACACTACACACACACACACACACACACACTACACCCCCCTATTGGTTGTGAGTCTCAAAGTCAAACTCCAGAGATCAGAGCACGAGAGGGGATAAAGAATGAAAGAACAGGAAAGGGAAGAGACGAAGAGCAAAGAAGGAGACAGAAAGGGATCCCCTTATACCCCCCTTGCAAGTCCTCCATCCCTCTGTGTGTGTGTGTGTGTTGGCCTGGACTGAGGCCCCATTCTCTACACATGAGAGCGCGAGGCTTGAGCGGCAGAGCAGAAACAGCAGTCCCACGAACCCACCGTAGTCCGAGCCTTTCAAACGACAAGAAGGGAAGGGGGGGGGGGGGGGACAGAAGGAAAGAGAGAGAGAGCGAGAGAGACGAAGAGACAGGGAAAGCGAGAGATGAATAAGGATGATAAAGAAAAATAACAGGAGTGAGTAAAATGAGGAAGAAAGGAGAGAGTGAAGAAGGCGTAGCGACAGAAGGATGAGAGCGATTGTAGAACAGAAGGGAAGGGAAAGGGTGAAAGAAAGAAAGAAAATGGAGTACAGCGAACGAGAAGAAATGCGTCTGACTATAAAATACAAAATCGACTGCGGAATCAATCCGCAGATAAAATGAAATCCAAATCATTACAAAACATTACAAGGGTTTCCAGTCGTTGATTTGATACTTGATGCACTTCAAGTAGTGCAATCCGATACACGATGTTGTTTTTGTTTTGTTTTGACCTTACATTTCCTTACATAAATGCCAGACAGCCGAGTCATTCCCACTGGGAAGTGGATCTCGGGAGATGACGTACTGAAGTGATACACACGAGTTGATTAGTTATAGATAATAAAGATAGCGATCCGATTAAAAACGTCTGAATTCGGTACACACGGAAGCTAGTGCTGATCCCTTCCAGCGATGTGTGAAATAAAATAAGACTGTAGGGTTCGCAGGTTAGATTAGCTCGTTGTGAAGTCAGGTTAACCTTGAGTAGCTTATTAAATTTTGCTAAATTGCTTTATTTAGCCTGATAATACATTGAATAGGGACCAGCACTGGTTTATTAAACATTGCTGAATAATTGTACCACACTTCAATCCTCACAGGAAGAAAGCACGCGAAGATGACCCCTGCTCTAGCTGTACGCAATTATGTTAAAAAAAAAAAACATGGCAGCTAGCTGCAAAGCTATTAGTAATGTGGGTAACAAGTGGTTGGGGTTATATGTTTGCTTGTTTGGGTTTTTTTGTCCGTCAGTCCATATGCCAATGTATTATAATAGTTTACAGTATAATGTTAGTTGAAATGAGTCTTTCTGTAGCGATTTACCAACACATCTGAGGTAAAACTATTATTTTACAGTCATTTCGCCATTACAAAAGACTTAATACGTATGCGCTAGCTAGCTAGCTAAACTGTTAGTCTCGATTGTAACAGGGAGGAGTCTTTCGTTTTTTTTTTTAATCATTTACCACAACCATTTACCAAACTCGTGTATTAATTAGGACCACTGAAATACAATGGGGGGTTGCCAAAGACATTGGAAATAAGGAAGATGTGAGGAAAATATAGAAGCAGACTGATAGAGAGAGGTCAAGGGGGGAAAAAAAAAAAGAGTGAATGAGATAGAAAGAAAAAAATAGAAACATTGGAGGAAAATTTAAAAAGCAAAACATAATAAAGTGTAAAGAAAAAAAATGGAGAGAGAGAGAGAAATTTGCAACCATGTTTTTATTCATCTGTGATTAAAGTCTGGCTCTCTGACATGAGAGTTGTTTTGTTTCCTCCAGCACACACAGGAAGATTCCCCTCATTGCCTCTTTCACGTGTAAACACGCGCATGTAAATTGGCTTGACACAACACGCAGACAGAAACATTCTCCCTCTGTAATATCTGCCGACATTTTACATGCAGACGTGTCTTCCGGCACAGTGTTTCAGAGACAGCCGGTTTCGAAAAACACACATACACACGCTCACATCTTTCAGCTTTTAACTACACACCGGCTAGTGGTATTTATTAAACACACACACACTCACCTGGCTGGTCCCTTTTGTGGAACGGAAAGACATTAAGCTGTATGTCTCGGTCTCCTTCCTCCTTTCCCTGGCCCAGAACCATCCAGCTCTCCAATCCGTCAGAATCCGAGTCCGAATCCGAATCCGGAGCCATCACGTACGGCAGAATCGACTCTGGATCTGAACTCTGGTCTGAATCTGAACTCTGGTCCGATTCCGAATCCAGGACGACCACTTCTTCATGGACGGCTTTGCTTTTTTGACAAAGGTGCTGAGGCTGCGAGACGGGAGCCCCTCCCTTCCCTTTTGACCTCTGACCTTTCCTGGTACACACGCTGTCGTCCTCCTCTGTGTTGTCCGAAAGCGTGATGATGTCCGGGCCCGAGTCGATCAGAATGACTTCATCCGGAGGAGAAGCAGGAGGTTGGACCCTCTGGCCAGCTTGAGGTTCCTGAGGTGTCTCATGACCGGAGCTGCCCTGGTTCTCCTCACGGTTCTCGGGATGGTTCTCCTCACGGTTCTCCGGGTCATCGGTGTGGTAGTGGAGCTGAGAATAGAGGTGGAACTCGAGATCGCTGTTAGGCTCGGAGTCCTCGTCATCATCATCATCGTGTTTGCCCTCGCCGTACAGCTCGTCTTCGTAGTCTTCCGGCCACTGGTAGCATGAGAACATCTCGATCGACAGCTTAAATGAGGGAAAGGAAAAAAATCGTTAATGTTCACTCCTAACACCACAATACTGCTAATGATTTTTTTAAAAAGCATTTTAGCAATTATTTATTTTCTAATTGTTTGTGGGGGAGGGGACTACAGTCTGATTGGTCACATATTGACAGCTGTCAATCTTCAATCCATATCTCCACTCTTTACATGGATAGGTCACATGACCTTCACTTTACTTCATCTCTCAGTGTTTTGGTGCAAGTATATTCCATAAACTTAGAAGGACCAGCAGCAAGGAAAGCCCGATAACCTCTCAGGACGGCAAAATGGACACAGGAGTTCAACAGCTCAATGATTTACAGATTATAAACCTTAACACGACGCCCGAGCACCCACAACGATCTCATATCACCGATAACCACCAGTTTACGGTTCCAGCACAGGTTCCTATCTCCGAGAAGGCTTGTGAATGGGCCGATTAGTTATATATAACGTGGGTTGGGAGAACAGGGGGTTCTCCAAGACCAGAGTTGAGAACATTCAGTAACTATGGTAACTGATTACCATTAATACAGCAGATATACTGTAATCTAGATACATCATTAAATCACAGCAGCCTATATGTACTGGATGGAACACCTATTTACAGGTAACACAGTAGCCAGGACATAAGCTACTACATTTATTTTATTTATTACATTTTTAATTTAACTAGGCACATACTTGTATACAGTGACGAAGTGTGCAGTAAAAATCACAGTAACTACCCAAAAAATTCAAGGGAACGCTCAAACTCTATGTGTAGCTAGCATAACAGCAGGCCGTATCCTAAATCTCTCATTATTGCCTACATAGCGCACTACATTGAGCGTGGAACCCATGACGTCACACCCTATGTAGTGCACGTGTCTAGAACGTAAGACGCGATTTGAGATTCGGCCTTCCAAAACAGCTCGAGCTTGTTTTGGTTACAAGGCAGCCTTTTAAAAAATAATAATAATAACAAATCAATATTTTGTATATTATTTTTCAGAATAGTCTCGTTGACGGTAAAAATAAAAAAAATGATTAAAAAGAGCTAATTTCCATGTATAGACAGCTAACAACTTTATCCAGCACGCGCTGCACTCTGATTTCCACGTGTGCGCCTTGCGCGAGGAGCCGGATGTGTGTATAAACGAGTTAACACCTTGAATACGGGATCAATTAAAGCTTTCCGAGCGCACACACACAAGCGAGCACAAAGACACACCACACACTGGCTTCATTTTGAGAATTATAGTCTGACCTGCTTTCCAGCTTTGAAGCGAGACAACAGAGGAGACAGGGGAACTTCCGGTCTGTGAGAAAGGGGGAAAAAATGGTTGGCCAACTGTTCACTAACGCGGAAATCTGTACGTCAAGCATGACTATCCCGGAGTTTTAGACAAAATACACTTTCATTGGTTTCAATCTGGGTTTGTTTTGTTTTTGTTTTTTTGCAGCACATATATATTTACTATTAATTGTTAATTAACTATTTATTTATTTATTTATGAATGTATTGGTTTACTAATAAACTATTCTAATATTCACTATTATATTTATTTACCTTCCACCGACAGATCTCAATCCAGTTACCTACACTGTCCTAAAAGATTCAAAACATTCAGTATAAAATGTAGATTTTCTACTTATTTATCCATATTTCTATACAACTTAGCTTTAATAATTTAATTCAAGTGCACACTCAATTAGGCTTCAAACTATAACTAAGTACACAGCATCACAACCACTATAAAGCCCTGCAGAGGCCTATGGGGGTTCATGAACGCCATTTAAATAACCTCAAGCCCATACGCCTGCAGTCAAAGAACGGCAGTATTTAATTCGGTAGGCCTACTTTATTAAAATATGAGGGTGAGTCAAGAGAAAATGTAAAAAGTGTATCATTGAGAGCGTCCAAAAGCTGTTCCGAGGATAAAAAAGATGACTTTACAAAGCGTCAAAGGCCAAGGGTGGGTATAGAAGATATTTTGATCGTATTTGACAACATACAATGCAAAAAAAAAAAATGTAAAATACTAGTGTTTTTTGTAAAAAAAAAAATTTAATACTTCATGCAGATTTAAAAAACCATATAGGATTGTATGTATTTTCACCAAATAACGTAAATATTAGGAATTGCAGAGCTATGAAGCCAATACAGTAGGCCTAATGATATTATATGGACATTAATATTGTACAAATTCAATCTGAAATATTCTCCCTCACTTGCTAATGAAGTGGTTCTCCCCCGTTGTGTGTGCTCTTGCCCCTGTTCTTTACCACCCCGTGTCTGAAAACCTGGACATGCCACTGTTGAAGCTACATTGTAGGATCAGAGGACAGAGAAAGGCCTAGAAAAACCATATCGGCGATAAATAGGCCAGTTTTGGAAGATTTACTTCTAAATAAACTCTTGCGTAATATACAATCCTCTCTTCCAAATGTTAGATATTGTAAATACTGCAAAAGTCTATATAAATTCTAGGAAATATGCATTTCGATTCATTTCCAGTCACAGTTTCAGTGTGTTAGTGAAATTCGAAAGTTAATGGAACCAGGATCAGAACAGTCCTCAAAATGAGCTGTGAGTGTGTGTGTGTGTGTGTGTGTGTGTGTGTGTGTGTGTGTGTGTGTGTGTGATTTCTTAAACAATTCTTGTACAATAAGTATATCAGATACCGAACACAAGGCAGGAGATGAAACAGTCGTGGTTTGAATGCCATCTGATTCTTGGTGCATGAAAAGGCCATCAAACCGGCGCATCGTTTCCATTCCCAAAGGTTACATTTCCTCAGAAAATGGGAAAAACCAAAGACCTAACTTCCCTCACGTCATCTTTTTTTTTTTTTTTTTTTTTTTTTTTAAATATCTAGTGGATGGCAGGTTTAAGGTTTTTTCAAAACTGTCTAAAATGTCTGATATAAATTCAAACACCCAGTGATGAATATGTAGAAGATCAGGCTCTCCTATTATTCTTCTTATGGTGTCCCACTCCATCAGGATGCTTCAGCATTTTTTTTTTTAAATTTGGTAAAGGAAGTCAAAATGGCCGCCTCCTCGCCCTCCGTGCGAACCTCATCCTCACCTCAGGAACATTCAGCTCCTTCTTTAACTAGACTGGAAATCCCTGTACGGAAAAAGATACCAAAAGAAGCGTTGAATATAGTGTGATGGGCAGCGATATCAGGAGCATTTCATTCCCAATTCATTCGTATTCAGGATATCTAACATAAATAAATACATCTTGCTTACCAACTAAGCCAAGCAAGTGTGGGGTAGGGGTGGGAAAGCCACATTATGAATGCTATTATATATAAAAATACAATATTTACATATAAATTTTAAAAAAAAAACAAAAAAAAAACATGAGGCTGTAATTGATACTTTTTCAAATATAAACGAAGGAACAAGAGAAAAAATGGATTAACCTTGTGAGTAATCAATTGGCGCCAGTCAGAGTTTTCAAACTACTATCAGAAAAGTGTTTTCTATATATATTATAAACAGTCTATAGGTTCTGTCTATAGGATATAGACTCCTCCGAACTCCATATTGCATGGCTGCATGGTTATTCCTCATTGAGAGGTTTCTTTTGCATTGAGAGGTATTGTTAGTGCAGTGTTTGGGTCTGTCATGGGCTGCGGAGGCCCGGTTTGACCCCTGCGTGTCACTACACGTCACATGGGGTTCGGGAACAAAAAGCCTTGTGGTGAAACCTCATGTCCTCTTTTGTTTGGCCTGGTGCTGGGCCAAATGTGTACACCCGGGTTTACAAGGCCAAGTCGGTCTCTGCGCTCTTCTCCACACACACACACACACACACAATAACACAATAAAGTTTTATATATAATAGTTATTGTATCAAATTGATTGTTCACATTCAAGATTCTAAAGCGATGCGTAATGATGTGCATCTCTGACTTGTTATTAAGATGCTGGACCATTATCATGAAAAGGCTGTGAAACAGGAAAATGGACAACTTTTTTTCTACAGTCTTTTTTTTTTTTAAATATCAGCCAAAAGAAAAGTAAGTAAATAGTTATATTACTACAACAAAAAAAAAAAAGAGTCAATTCTGGCACTACCACTGCTGTTAATTAATGTACTGTACATGATTATACCATGAATAGCCTATATTCATGAACAAGGCTACAATGTCTGTTTTTAAAGTAAGTACTTTGAAGAATTTAGTCTAAGAGGAAAGAAAAATACCAAAAAAAAAAAGAAAAAAAAAGTATTACAAAAAATAATGTATTGGAATTTGGACCTGAAAAGAAGGAGCATTAAGTTATTCCTTTGGTGTAAGGGTGGAATATGCTTTTAAATTTTAATATATAAATCTGCTTTTAATTGTAATTTAAAAGATCACGAGATAAATTAGGCTATAATAAGTATATAATTATAAATTAGGCTATAATAATTACATTAGAACTGATACCTGGAACAACTTTTAAGTCGTGTTTCTTTTACAGACGTGTCTAAAATATAAGAAAGAAAGAAAGAAAGAAAGAAAGAAAGAAAGAAAGAAAGAAAGAAAGAAAGAAAGAAAGAAAGAAAGAAAGAAAACTTTCTAACTTTAGAAGAAACTTGTTTTTTGTTTGTTTGTTTTGGCCAGCGTCCCAATGAAAACCCAAGCCAAGTCGGGGAGAGAGAGAGAAACAACAACCAAAAACCCTCCACCACAGAAGCTTCATTAACGTTGTTGATATTTGTATTTATTTTTATTTGTTTACTTATTGTTTTTAATTGTCCGCTTTGGTTCCTGCGTCTCGGTCTAACGCGATTATTTCCGGTTCCGCCCGGGCAGCGCGCGCCTCGCACAGCCAATCAGCGGCGCTCCAGAAAATAATTAGAGTATTAATGAAATTAATGAAGAGATGGAAAGCGGGAGCATTTTGTCAAATAGTATCGGGATGCCACGATAATTAAATAAATAAAATCAAATCAAATAAATAAATAATAATAAAAAAAAAAACAATGGAGGGGGTTAAAATGAATCCTGAGACTTTAGGCGAAACAGTGGAACTGCTCTGAATTGCTCAGCTCATAATTTCTGCTCGGCGTCCCGAGTGTCTCTCTGCATCAGTTCACTTTGATTTTGTGCGGAAATACAAAAATATTCCGTTATTCCTAACTTCTATTCCTGACGTAAATAAATCCCTGCGTGGTTGGATTAATACTGCGTTTGAGAACAGACTGCATGGTGTATCCATAGCTCACACAGGCCTAACTGGAGCCTTGCATAGGCTACGTTATGGACGTACAGACACGTGACACATTAAAGGGACGTGTGTTAGTAAGATGTTGGACCACCCAGAAGCTGCACTGGATCGATAAACACTTCAGCTGGTGTTTTGGATGATGCAACCAAAATCTCTCATAATCTAGGTGTTCAACTGGCGACTGTGAAGGTCAGAGCAAAAAACATTTACATCCTCATCAAACCATGTGGTTAGCGCTGGTGCACTGTGGGTCATCCTGGAAGCGCCCACGCCCATCACTACCTCCACCACCACCATCATCATCGTAGGATAAACAGTTGATCAGTCAGAAGAGATTTGTACCTACTGATTTGCAGTGACGCTTCATTTTAAGAGCATGGCTGCAAAAAATAAATAAACGCCTCTCACAGAGCACAACATAACTGTTGTTGTTGTTGTTGTTGTTTTTCCCCTTACATTTGTCAAAAGTTTGTGGACAATTTATATTTTCTATTTAGAAGCAAGTGCATTATTATTATTATTATTATTATTATTATTATTATTATTATTATTATCCCTCCATCTTCTATACCGCTTATCCTTCCTTCCTTCAGGGTCACGGGGAACCTGGAACCTATCCCAGGAGGCATCGGGCACAAGGCGGGGTACACCCTGGACAGGGTGCCAATCCATCGCAGGGCACAATCACACACCCATTCATACACTACGGACACTTTAGACACGCCAATCAGCCTACCATGCATGTGTTTGGACTGGGGGAGGAAACCGGAGTACCCGGAGGAAACCCCCGCAGCACGGGGAGAACACGCAAACTCCACACACACAGGGCAACGCAGCGAATCGACCCCCCGACCATGAGGGTGTGAGGCGAACGTGCGAACCACTAAGCCACCGTGCACGTTTACACATGTTAATAATATTATTACTATTATTATTATTATTATCACTATTACTAATGTACGATTATAGCCTACCACTACACATCTTGGTCTAATTATTTACAGATTGAAGCTTTCAAAAGGTCTTCGTCTTGAATCACGTCATTAACGGCACTAATGCGTGTTGTCTCGCTGTGTTGTGAAGCTTCTGTGTGTTTTTACGGGAATAAAATCCACTGGAATCTGTGTGTCGGAAAATTCGCCAGCGTAATGTAGGGGACAGTGTTCGTGCATACCAGTACACAGCACACGACACTGTCATTTCCGTTGCTTCTATTTGTGCTGAGACACCGAGGATTAAACACACACACACACACACACACACGCACACACACACACAGACTAAAGGTGAACAAAGGTGAGAAGAGAGAGAGAGAGAAACGAAAGAGCAAACTGAAACAAGTTCTTTGAGCAGAGGAAATGCGATGTAAGTGTGTGTGTGTGTGTGTGTGTGTTTAAAAGACCTTTCTGGTACAAACCCGAGAACAGAGAGAGAGAGTGGGCCTGCTGAACAGTGGCTACCTCACCACGTGCCCATCTGCAGAAACACTTCCGGTTTCTTTACTCCGTCCCAGGACACCGAATAATAACACACTGTTACAGCCTGGACACCAATTAACCTCGTATACGCTAAGCACAAAGTCAAAATGAAAGCGTTAAATGTATCAATTCATAAATGTTCTACGTGTCAGCTCAACACTGATAACCTGATACCTACTTCACCGCCATGTTAAGAGCGTTAATTCACTAGTGGATGTGCAGCTCCAACGTTGCAGGTGTTAATTCAGTGCTGTAAATTTTCTCAAAAGGTGTTGTTCAACATTATAAGTAGGCCCTAATTCGTCACCGGAAGTCAGTTTAACCGCTGATTCGAAGCTGCGGCCTAAATGTTCACCGATCCCCGTACGTGTACAAGTAGCCCGTTGTGGGTCACGTCATCACCGGAAGTGTACTGGCGCGAACGTGCACTGCGATCTCACACGTAACGCTCTCGATGTTAAGTACGTGCTAATTCATTAGCGACGTCACTGTAAGTCATCTCGGCAGTGCTGATAACGCTAATTCAACACTATCGGTGTTCATCGATTCAAGATTGTAAATATACTCCGTAAAAAAAGGAACGTCATCTTTTCCAGGAGACTGGGAATCTTTTAAAGATCATTTTGTGAAATCCAAATAAGCTTTACAGACCTGCATGGGGACGGGTTTACTTTAAACGATGCTTGTTCAATGAACCGTACGCAATTATTGCAGCTCGCACATGAACAGTTTAAGGTCACGGTTGCAATCACGTAGGACGCTAAAGAGACCTTTCTACTGACTCTGAAAAACACCAGAAGAAAGATGTCTAGGGTTCCTGCTGTCCGGCGTGAACACGCCGTAGCCCTGCTGCAGGGAGGCGTGAGGACTGCAGACGTGTCCAGAGCGATAAACTGTAATGTGCGTAATGTAAGACGTCTGAGACGGTGCTACAGGGAGACAGGAAGGACAGATGATCGTCCTCGCACGTGTCCTCCAGACGTCATCGAGAACTTGGTGGAAGCGTGGAGGAACATCTCACAGGAAGAACTGACCAATCTGGTGCAGTCCATGAGGACGAGATGCAGCTGGAGGAGACGCCACACACTGACCGTTCCTTCTGATATCCATGCTCCCTTTGTTCAGAGATTATTCCATTTCTGTTCCTCGAACATCTGTGAAACCTCTTCAGTTTGTGTCTCAGTTGTTAATACGAATATTTACACACGTTAAGAAATGAAATAAATAAATAAATAAATAAAAGCAGGTGACTGTGAGAGGACATTTCTTTTTTCTTTTTCTTTTTTTTTCCCCCTGCTGAGTTTATTCCATTATGCCTTAATTCATAACATTACAGATGTTACCATAGTCTATGTGTTCATGTAGCACTGAAGCAGATCATTCAACACTGTTCTCGTGCAACACTGTAAACGGTACAGCACGTGCTAACATTACAAGCCTTATTGTAAGTTATGTGTTAATTTACTATATTATAATTCAACACTGTATATATATATATATATATATATATATATATATATATATATATATATATATATATATATATATATATGAACGCAAAATGAGCTTATCTGTTGTGTTCAGCAGCTGCCATAAATGTTCATTTGACCCGTGTGTGTGTGTGTGTGTGTGTGTGTGTGTGTCATTTTGGTGACTCGCCCTACACACTCTGTAGGTGTTCATTCAACACTGCAGGCTCACGTGCAACAAACACTAGGCTATGTGTTCATTCACAGCACTGTGGATGTTACTGTAGGCTGTGTGAATTCAGCACTGGGATTCATACTTCTGCTGGACCCTCGGGAATCCAACCTGGGGGTCGTGTACCGGCGGGGTTCAGGTCACAGACCGGCTACACACCCCCACGAGCCGAGGTGGTGCTTTGAGCGCGCGTGCGTTAAACAACAACAACAACAATAACAAATATGGTTAATTAAACGATTGACCTTGGGTCGGAATTATCCCCTCTGACCCGCGGGCTACATCATTTAAAATTTATATCATCCTAAGCTTTATTATTCTGCCTCTGACTTCCGGTAAATACAGCATGATGATGATGATGATTATTATTATTATTATTATTTTAAAAATATATTTTATTATTATTTTTATTATTATTATTATTATTATTATTATTATAAAAATATATTTTATTATTATTCTTATTATTATTATTATTATTATTATTTTAAAAATGGAAACGTCGCGCATTGTTTTTCCGCCTCGCACGCGCCTTCTAAAAACACCCATAACCCGAAGGAAACATTCAATATAATCTGGAGAAAATGAAAGCTAGCTTACTTAGACCTATTTAAATATCTAAATAAAATAATATTTAAAACAAACAAACAAACAAACAAACAACACATATACTGTACTGTACACGGAATACAGACCTCCCTGTGATATTTTGCGTCATATATCTGAGAACGAATGGCACTTTATGACATCATTAACATAAAAGCATGATATTATAATTTAGGATGAGTTCGACACCAGAATGAAGATGGTGTCGATCGGTTCAGCTGGGTTTCCGTTCAAATGGAGATAAAACGCAGGCTCCCAGCGCCTGAACTCGCGGAAGTAAATAAATAAATAAATAAATAAATCAACAGTAAACAGCTGTAATGCGCGTGAATCGCAATTCACGGTAAATATTCATTTTCCTTGAGTACAAAGTGCAAAAAAAAATAAATAAAACTGCTATAAATCTATACCTGTAAAATCTGCTGATGTGAAGATTTAATACCCTACCAAGATAACAAGTAGCCTACATGTCTGGTATTTATGTATTTATGTATTTATATGTCATATTTATGGTTATTATCTGAACTAATGCAGAAATCGACGAGCAGCCCCCAATGTCTATAGGCTATAGGTCTTTAAAAAGCCATAAAGAAAGAAAGAAACACACACTGAGCTTAACTAGACATTTTTTTGTGTTGGTATAAAATGTGACTCGAGCCATAAATATGCGCAATTCGTCTTCTCAGAGTAAATAAAAAAAAAAAAAATTGTGTTGTTGTTGTTTTAAAAGAATACATAATTGTGAATTCAAGCAAACTACAAACCC